>NW_002476361.1:286133-418619 GCF_000189635.1 Tetrahymena thermophila SB210
TTATTAAATGAGCATCCTGACAAGCAAACAACTAATACTATGAGAGCAAATGCAAGACATAATATTTTTAAAATTTAATTGGCAAAAGAAACGATTTATAAACACAGGGGCTGGAATTGATGATTTGAAAATAAGCACAAAATATCAAACATTTATTTTGATTTTTTAAAAACTAATATTTTGTTTTAAAAATAATTTGGATGAATTTTTATTTATATCAATTTATATTTATTTGCAACTATTGGTAAGTTGATAATTTAGTATTGACATATTTATTTTATATTTCAACTTAGTTTTTATTATCATTAAATTTTTTTATCTGCTTGTGACTAATTAATTTTAAATAGAAATATGGATCTATTTTTTATTTGTGTAAATAGTTATCAAAATTTTATGTTGAAAAAATAAAAAGCCATTTTATATTCTTTCAAAATTTTAAAAGAATATTTATGTTTTTTAAATAGCTTTGCTTAACAACAAATAAATTTTGCTTAAAGTATTAAGATATTTAAAAATTAAGAGAAATGTTAAAATATATTGATCAGTATTTATTCAAATTAAAAAAAATAAATTTATTTACTCATAATTTAATATTATACATATGTTTATGTCACTTTTGTACATTAAAAATATTATTTAAAGCTGTTTTATTTTAAGAGAAGTATGAGTTTATTAGGTATCGACCGTATATACGGTAAAACCCTATTATACGGCCGAACTGTATAAATTTCATGATAAGGTATACCCCAGACTCAAACTAAAAATTTTATTTATGCCCCGTGAGTCCATTGTCTCATTAATTATATTATATATTTTATAGCTTATTATAGTAGATAAATTTTGAAAAGATAACTAAAAATTAAAATTTTTAAGTTTTATTTTGCGTTCTACCTGAGTATTAGTTAAATTGAGATTAAAACTTAAAATAATGAATAAGTATTTTAGTAAAAAATAAATTTCTCTTTTTATATTTTTAAATCAAGTTAGTTATTTTAAGTGAAAATTCTGAAAATATTAATAACATGTGATGGTAAAAAATTAAAATTAAGCATTAATAATTAAAATATAAAAAATTATCTTTTAGATATATTTTCTATTAAGTTAAAGAATTAGTATTTATTTGAAAATTAATATTATTTATTAAAATTTTGATTTTAATTATTTATATTTATATCTATCAATTAATCAAATTACAAAATTTAAAATAAAATAATTTATCTTTAAAATATATTATTATTTATTGTAGTTTTTTGCAGCACTTAAGCTTGTAAAAATTACTCACTCTTGCCAACCATGCTTCTTATAAACCATCTATTTTGCTTATTTTAATTTATTTTATCTTAAAAGTGCATTCTGCTCCAAAGCTTTAGTTGGTTATTTATTAGGATCTTCAAATAAAAGAGATCTATTATACTTTTAATCAAACTCTTCTTTTGTGTAATATCTTCCATTTACTTCTTTGAAATCATTAATTCCAACTAATTTTTCATAATAACTTAGTCTATTTTATTCTTAATTTTATTAATAGCGTTTGAGAGCAACCACTATTAAAGGAGCAAAACCTCCTGCTATAGGTACTAATTTTACTAACTAAGATTTAAATTAGATTCGAAAATAGAATATTTTATATAAAAAAGATCCTATTATTGCTCCAACAATACAATTCTTTAGAATATCATAAAAAGTTTATTTGTTTTATTTTTCAGGTTCAAGAGGTATTGATTAAGAACATATTAATTATAAATTTATTTTATTTAAACAATCTTCATGATAACTGTCTTTTTCTCTATAAAATAAATTTTTTTTTATTTACAAAAATTTATTAACATTTTTTAAGTATTTTATAACTATTTTATATTTAATTTAAAATTTTATCTAGCTTGGATTGATAATTAAATATATTGGTTATTAATTAATTTACTTTTCAGATTATTGCTCTTTCATACTTTACCCATTAAGAGGCATATTATCCATTTTATGTAAATAATTATTCAATTTTAATTTTTTTTGAAAGTTTATTATATTATTTCATTATAAAAAAGTGAATTATGATTAATAATTCAAAATTGATCTTTACTTTAAATTTAAACTAATTTTTAAAAACACTTTTAATAAATATATTTTTTCAAAATGCTTTTATTCAATAAGTTGTTTGAAAAATTATTGATCATTTAGTAAATAATAAAAGTGAACTATGATTAATTTATTTAAAATCAATCTTTACTTTAAATCTAAACTAATTTTTTAAAATATATTTTTTAAAAGCACTTTTAATAAAGTAGATTTGTTGATAATTCTTTTATTCTTCAATAATAATTTTTTTTTGAAAAGTTGTTTTTAAATTATTCATTAAAAAATAAAAATCAATTATTATAATTTTATTTAAATTCAATCTTTATTTTATTTTATACCAATTTTTAAAAACACTTTTAATAAATATATTTTTTCAAAATACAGTAATTAATCTAAATTAAGCCGAGCAAGAATTTGAAAATCATAAAATTTCTTGGGTGTACTAAAACCTCTTGAAATGATCGGCTTGAAATAGAAATTCAGCTTAAAAATTAGAGTAATTACGGTACTTTTAATAAATATATTTTTTCAAAACACTTTTATGAAATAGATCTATTAATAATTGCTTTATTTGTCTATTATTAAGTTTTTTGAAGGTTATTAGAATATTTAGTAACAATAAAAGTGTATTATTATTAATTTATTCAAATTGATTTTTACTTTAAATTTAAACTTATTTTTAAAAACACTTTTATTAATTATTATTTTATAGTTTTTTGAAGGTTATTAGAATATTCAATTATTAATAAAAATTAATTATTATTAATTAATATAAATTGATCTCTACTTTAAATTTAAACTAATTTTTAAAAACTTTTTTAATAAATATATTTTTTTAAAAACACTTTATTAAATAGATTTTAAAATAATTGCTTTATTTATCTATAAATAAGTTTTTTGAAGGTTATTAGAATATTCAGTTATAAGCAAAAGTTCGTTTTTATTAATTAATTCAAATTGATTTTTCTTTAATTTAAATTAATTTTTAAAAAATCTTTTATTAATTATTATTTTATAATTTTTTGAAGGTTATTAGAATATTCAATTATAAATAAAAGTTAATTATTATTAATTAATTTAAATTGATCTCTACTTTAAATTTAAACTAATTTTTAAAAACAGTTTTAATAAATATATTTTTTCAAAACACTTTTATTAAATATATTTATTGGTATTTATTTTATTTTACTTAACTATAAATAGGCTTTCACATCAAGAAATAATAAAGATAACAATCCTATTTATATATCCAGTTTTATATCCTTCTCAAAAGAATATCTATCAAAGTAAAATATCAATTTATACAGTATTTCCTATATAAGTAATCCATTCAATACTTAAGGTATTACCATTTTTTATATTTAACTTTAAAAATGGAATATTATTTAATAAAAAATACTCTTAATAATAAATTTAAATTTAATTATTAAATTTTTTATTGACAAACTATTTCAAATAAATTCTTTTATTGATAAACTATTTCAATTAATTTCTTTTATTGATAAATCTTTTAAAAATAAAAGTATCTATTTTAAATCATTTAAAATATCAATAAACTATATAATTTATCACTTTAGGACAATCAAAATAATAATAATAATTTTATAAAAAAATAAAAAAATAAAAATAAATTAAATTAAAGATGTAAAACATAAATATCCTCTTAACTAATTTGGATGATCTTTTACTAAGTGAAACATAATAAACAGACTAAATTTTTTAAATTCTCTCTTAATTAGATTATTAATTGCTTCATATTTAAAATGAAGATTATTAAAAATATGGATATTATTAATACTTAATAGCTGAAAAATGTCTCAATTCGCTCACAAATATTAGTGAAAATTATAAATCTAGATACAAAGAGCAATTAAATACTTTTAAAAAACAATATGATCAATACTAAAATAACTTTGTGCAATAAGCTAGAAGGGATTTATCATCTGAACAAAATTAATTAATTGAATACAAAATATAATTATAAGAAGTATAAAAAAATTAAGGATGTAACGGAATTTTCAACATTTTAGGTACTACATTAAATTTGTACAAAATAGAAAATACCATTAAATCAGTTGGTAATGCTAGCAAAGCTATTATAGCAAAGTCAAATGTAATTACAACTTTAGGTCTTACAGCTATAGAAACTTGTAAAATTTATTATGATTATCTAAAATTGAGATCAAAATGCTTAAACGAAGGATAGATAAGATAAGCTAAAACATCACTTAAATAGCAACTAAAAGCTTTAGGTGCAAGATCAGTTTGCTCTAGTATTATATCAACAGGAGCTACTGCACTAGGATTAACTATTGCAGCATTAATATCACCTGCAGCAGGAGCTATTGCTCTTGGAGGAGTTTTAGGTGCTATAGTAGGAGGAATCTGTAGCTATTTTGTACAAAAATAGTATATAGATCCATATTTTTTAGAAGAATAGAATTATATAATAGAATGTGAAAGATTATTAGGATTAGAGGATTTCAGATAAGCTAACTAAGGAATAGATTATACTAAAGAAGAATTTGACTTTAAATATAAAAGAAGCTTATTAAATGAGCATCCTGACAAGCAAACAACTGATACCATGAGAGCAAATGCAAGACATAATATTTTTAAAATATAATTGGCAAAAGAAATGATTTATAAACATAGGGGTTGGTAATGATGATTTAAAAATAAGCATAAAATATCAAACATTTATTTTGATTTTTTAAAAACTAAGATTTTGTTTTAAAAATAATTTCGATGAATTTTATTTATGTCAATTTACATTTATTTGCAACTATTGGTAAGTTGATAATTTCTTATTGACATATTTATATTATATTTCAACTTAATTTATTATCATTACATATTTTTATCTGCTTATTTCAAGAAAAAATGTATTTGTAAATAAAATTTACTTATCATTTTTTTTTCATAAGCACTTTCTTTATGTGTTTTAATACGATTAATTAATTTTAAATAGAAATTTGAATCTATTTTTATTTGTGTAAATAGTTATCAAAATTTTATGTTGAAAAAATAAAAAGCCATTTTATTTAAAAAAAATATTTATGTTTTTTAAATAGCTTTGCTTAACAACAAAATAAATTTTGCTTAAAGAAAAGCCAAACTCCTAATTAAAATCTAGTGGTTTGAGTATTACTGAGTTTAAAATTAAATAAAAATATATTTTGAAATTATTAGTTTTTAGCCATTTTTTTTTAATTCATTTTTATTTATGGTAAATTTTGGTGAATTATGACAAAAATAATAAATATGTCATCAATCACATTTTTATTAAAAGTTAGTATACTGAGAGGAATGGAGGCAAGGAGCTTAAAATATAAAATCAAGGAATTAAAATTATTAATTTACTTTGTTATTTTCTATTAATATTAGATTTCTTTTTGTTTTTATAATAATGGTAAAGCAAATTATATTAGGTGATCTATTTAAAGAAAATTCAATGATGAGTGATAAATTGTATTTATTTTTTTTGTTTAAAAATAATGTAAAAGTAAATTACATTAGGTTGTTTATTGTAAAAAAAAGAGAGTGGTGTATGATAAATTGTAATTTATTAAATAATTTCGTCTTTAAGGAATTAAACAGAATATTTATTTATAATAAATGATGCAATAGTCTATGAATCAAAAAAAAATCATCGTATTATCTTATTCATTATTACTTTCAGCTATTATCAAATTCTTTCAGATTGAAACAGAAAAATTGAAAAAAAGCTAATTAATCATCCACCTTTAATTACATATTACACTTCATAAGATTTATATAGTTATTTGGAAATATCAAAAAGCTAAGGAAAGTTTAATTAAAATCTAGAGACTAACTTATTATAGTCTATATAAAGAATAAATAAAAAAAACAAAAAAGCTTCAAAAAGATTAAGAGAGGTTCATCAGTAAACAAAAAGCTTTATATCTTTAAAAATAAATCACTCTACCTTTCAGTATTATTTTAAATAGAAAATTTTCTTACAATTTTATTTTTCAAAGCTGATACAGTTTTTGAGCTATGAGATACTTCATTTTTCTTTTCCTTTCTCTTTTTTAGATTTTTGAAAGCATTTCTTTAGCTCTAGCACAAGATAGCTCAAGTATAGAGCCAATATTCATAAAGAATATTAATACAGAATATGGATAGACTACTTTCTATTAATTCAAATTCTTCTATGGCAAAAGCATAGTTGATGGAAATGCCAACATTATGGTTTCTTTCCCTTAATAAATAGAATTAAGCTATTTCCCTCAATATGTTGAGTGCTTTTTCAAAGTAAGTACTACTGAGCATCAAAGCGTGCCTTGCGAAAATAATAGTGAGCGTCAAGTTTACATCAATGTAAAAAATATAGTTTAAGGAGAATAAAGCATAGCTATAGGTCCTATATAAAATCCAAGCAATATATCTGGTACTGCATTTTTTAAGGTCTGCATCCTATACAATGATTATCAGACAGATTGCAACGATTCCTTCGGAAAAGTATATTTTGGTAAAAAACCAGGTAATATTTAACATTTTATTTCTTCTTCTTTACTTAGTATAGAATATTACCACATCTTCAAATGGTGATCAATATTTATTTTCCCATTTTACTTCACAATACAAACTAATTTATATAAGTTCTACTTTTGATAGGACTTAAATAAATTAAAAAATTTCAATAAAGAACTCAAGAAAAAAGCAAATTTAATTAAATATACTTAGGTTGTTCTAAAATTTAGTATAATTCCTTTAATCAATTTCAAAAAAGTAAAAATCCTTTTTATCAATTTGTTAGAATCTTTAATCAAATAATTATTGGATTATAAAATAAGAATCATTAAATTAATTTCATGGTTAATACATATGATATCATCAATATAAATTTTTTGTCATTTTTTTAAGGAAACAATTGTTAAATAAGTAGATAAATGTACAACCCTTTGAGTTCATTAAAATATTATAAATAAATATTTGCTAAAATTTTGAAAAAAAAGTAAAATACGGGTTTAATTTCTTACTATTCATTGAAAAGAAAATCTAACTTTAAATCTGTGTTTAATTATTTATCTAAATTAAGTAAGTTAAAAAAAATACTTTTTAACCATACATTTCTAACTTTTATTTTAATCGATAATTTATTCCTTTTCAAATTTGAGTAAATTAAAGTTTGGATCTAGATTGTTATAATTTATGCTTACATCACTTAAAGTATATTAAATATATAAAAAAAGCTCTTATGCCTCTTGCAGATGTCTAGTATAAAAGTTCACTTTAAGTTAATGAAGGGAGTTCTTGGATTTTTGATTTTAAATTATTAGGAATCTATGAAAATAATTTATTTAGCATCAGAATAACATTTCCTGATGGATTTAAGACTAAATCTGCAATATGTGATATCGAAGGTAGCTAAACAAAACCAAAGACAATTATCCTCTATAATTAAAGAATGATTGAATGCTAAAATATTGCGAAGTAGCTTAAAGGAAACCAATAAATTAGAATAGTTAATATGATAAATCCTAGTAGTATTGTAGATTTAAAGAATTTCTAAATTGAACTTATGTAGCAATCGAACAGCTTAATCTTTGAAAGAATAATCTTTAATCCTAAATTGAATATTTAGTTACAAGTTGGAAATATGAAAGCTAATTTAATTTAAGAAAACAATTTCAAATATTCAAATAGCACTCTTACTTTCTAAATTAATCCTACAAATAAGTTAGGAGAAGGTGGCTCTCTTTAAATATTATTTGGTTAATAGTGGAAATTATGGGCTCTAAATTGTACAGTAATTAAAGGATTTATAAGATATTCTGGATAAATTCCAAATTGTTTCTTAAATTCAAAAGATAATAGTTATTATATTTAAAATTTCAAAGAGATAGATTTCACACAGTAAATTGTTATAAAAGTAATTGCTTAATCTCCAATAACAGAAGGAAATTTCCCTATTAATGTGCAAACATTGAATTCAAGATAAAAAATTGTTGACTCTTCTATTGTTTCTGCACTCACAAATTCAACCTGTAAACTTTTATCAAATTTTATTAATTTATTTTATCTTACTGTTATTAATAAAATTTCAGTCCTTTTAACTTTTTAATAAAAATAAAATCAATTTAAAATTAGGAAGAATAAAATTTTTAAATTTTAGTGAAATAAAAATATATAAACATCAAAATATTAATTTTAAAAAACTAAAATTGATAAATAAAATATCTTTTACATCATCTTATCTTAATTTTTACAAAGTTTAGTTTTTATTTGAGCATTAAGGAAATAAATAACCCTTATTTACAAAGAATTTTTTTATATGATAATTAATACCTTTCTGTTATCAAAAATTCTGTTAGTAAAGATTTTTTGTTTTGTGGTTGAGAATATCTATTTTTTAAGATTAAAAAGAAACAATTACTTAAGCTAATTATAATTAAATATTATGTGGTTTTTAATTAATTAGATTAATCCTCATTAATTCTGATAAAACAATAAGCAACTCCCAAGCAAATTTAGACATAAAGATTCTTTAATTATTAAGATTATAACTTATTCCTTTTCTATTAAAACATTACCAATATTAATTTGTTTACTGTAATCTATTTTAATTAAAACAGTTGGGAGTCTCAAAAGATTTACTGCCAGTGCTGTAAGAGATTCAATTAAATTATAGGCTGGGAAAGCAGGTCCTTTAGAATCAACATTCTTCTTAAAACATAATCTTCCAGCTACCAATTATAAATCTATTGGAAAGGTTGTCATTGATATTTTTCCAAAAATACCTAAACCCTCGACAAATTATGGTATAATTAAATGCTATTTCTATGGAAATATTTTAGCTTCTAGCTGCCTTTTTGATGATATGACATACGCAGATCGTACAAAAATAACTATTTATACTCCTGAAAATTTCGATTATTAAGAGAGTGAAATTCCTATTACTGTAACTACAGAAGGATCCAAACCAGGTTATAATGATGGAATTTTACTAGATCCTCTTGTAAAAAGATATTTATTTCACTACCATTTCTATGATAATGATTTACCGTCTTCTGAACCCACAGAAGTGTATTATCAAGAATGGGTTCCAGATTCTTTTGAAATACCTGATACAGATTTCAAATATAATATTCTGATAAGAGAAAAAAATGAATATACTCATATGCGGTAATATTTATTTTACTTTTAATATAAAGTGAAAATTTATTTTTCCTTTTTGTTTCCAAAAAGCAAATAGAAAATATTTTATCATTAAATTTTACTTTTATTATTTAGTTTTGAAATGAAATAACAAATAACTCTCCCTTATAGTGATAGAAATTACTTATTTAGAGTTACATTTATAAAAGATCCTATTAATGTATGGTAAATAGGATAATCTTATGAAAATGACTATGAAATTATTGAAGACTTTCCTTGTTGTTTGTATGGATCCAGTGCAGTGGCAAATCCTTTCTCAAAATGTGATTTATATTAATAGAGTTTTAGAGATCCTTTTGTTCAAGCTTATGGATTTGAAACTCTTAAAGTTATAAAAGGTAATTGGATAATTTTAGAAATTCCTCAAATCAAAATAGCAAATGTGCCTGCTGGCTCAAAAGGAACCCTAAGATTTTCCTTAATGGAAGAAACACCTGGCATGATAAATCCTGAAATTGAACTATACTACAAATAAATATCAGTGGAAATATTAGAATAATCTTTTATAAATTATTCATTTAATCCTAACATAGCCACCACTTTAATGCCACCTATTGTTAATTAATAAACAAATCTTAGATTCTAATGGAGCGCAGCTGTATATGACCCTTAATATTTAATTTATGAAATAGATTAAGTGGGTTATTATGATATAGGAAGAGGGGTAATTCAACCAACTAATTGTGATGGTAATTAGTGTATCAAATTTTAAAAGCCAGTTCATTGGATTGTAATTTATCCTAATACTCCTCTTAATTAATAAATAATTACAAATATTTAAGGAGTATTTTAAAATCCAAATTATGCAGATAAATTCATTTTTAAGGTCAGAGCTATGAAAAATGGTGTAGTGGTAAATAAACATACTTTTAATGTAAAAGTTGACTCAGCAGATATTTAAAGCAAAATATTCGATATTTGCAATCCAAGTCATGTTATAAATTCTATAAATGGCTTGATAAGAAAAAATGAAGAGCATGAATTCTATATAAAATTCACTACAAGAACTGCGATGCCTAGAAATTCTCTTATACGCTTTAGTTTTAAAAATATTAAAACTTAAACACAAACTGACCGCCACATTAATTTTTGTAATATCATAAGTGGTTTAGTACCTTATGACAAGACACCTATCTAGTGCAAAACAGTAAGTACAAGCATAATTGAAATTTCTCATTTTGAATAGGTTTTACAAAATGTGCCTATAGAAATTCATTTTAGACTTCTTAATGATGGCTCTGCAACAATAAACCCAACTGTTGACATTGAAACTTTTTATGGACCTAAAAATGATAAGTTAATTGATAGTACCTATTCAATTCCATCTAATACACCAAATATTTCTACAAATAATGTGGATTCACAAGTAAAATTTAAAGTACTAGATGAAGCTATAAGATCAGAAAAAAGAGAAAAAGGTTATATTGGACCAGTAATCATTGACTTCATGCCAAATATAATTACAAATCTTAAAATTATTAAGGTAAAATTATACCATTTTACCAATTTAACTTTGATAAATTAAAAAATAAAAATAAATAATATTTAGTTTTCAAAAATTTAAAAAAATCATAATATAAGATTTAATTATAAATTTTAAAGGGGTTAAAAATTTTTTATAATTTAAAAAGTTTTAAAGATTAATGATTAAAAATATTATTTTAAAATAGGTAAAATTCGATATCAGCTTTGTAACTCCAAGAAATTATGGAACAGATTCTCTTATTTGCTTAGTTAATGAAGTTAGGTTTAACTGTGTTTATTAAATTAACCCACTTTATGTTACAATAGATATTACCTCTAATAATTTAAAACCTACTTCTGCCTATAGATTATCAATATCTACTGAATATGTTTCTCCTTTAGATGGCTTAGTTCATCCAAAAACTGAAGGTTTTTATCCTATTCATGTTGAAATCTAGGACACTAATGGCTTTATAAACTAAGCAACTAGATGGATGTTTATAAAGGCAGCTAAACTATAATTCATATACATAGAAAGTGTTATAAGAAATTAAAAGAGAGCTAACATGTTCTATGTTAACTTTAAAACTGCTCTACCAGTTCAAAAACACAGTTCTGGAGGTAGGATTCATATAGAATTTCCAACCTTAGACCCAATGGGTAATGCTTTATTTGATTTAGATTTGGGAGGTTACTAATAAAGCGGAGATGAAGTAGGCTGTAGATTTATTAAGTAAGGAGTAACGACTGGAGATATAGGAGATATTAACAATAATAGATGTCGTCTTATTAAAAGCCAAAAAAGAGGTAATCCTGCAGTTGTAGAAATTATCAATTTTCCTTCACTACCTGCTGGAACTGAAATTTAAATGTGGATTGCTAAAGTATTCAATCCACCTAACTTCAATTATCCTAGTTAATCTACTCTCTAAGTTATGGATGCAAATATATCTATTAATATTTTTGAATAAAACCCATAGACAGGTAAATTATAATTTTCAATTATAGATTTAAATTTTAAAAAAGATAATTTATTAAATAAATTTCTATCTTAAATATAATTGATAATAAATAGGAGAGTTGAAATACATTCATTATGATACTTATAATGTATTTATGGATATAAGAGATGATCCAACTCTTCATGATGCTACCCACCCTTTTAGCTCTTAAGCAATAAATCAAGTTTGGGAAACTGGATCTTAAGTTAATAGTAAACTAAAATCTATGGTAAACTAGGTATGGTATGATATTACTCCTTTCGCGCCAGGAGATTTCTATATAGTTGAATTACCAAATAATTTCCCAGATACTCTTAAACCTGATTGGAAAATGGCTACTTGCCTAACATTTTATGATTGGTGTTTAACTTTCCCTTAAATAAATTGGGTAGTTTTGCATATAAGTGCCAGTTTAGCTGCTAATACTATGTATGCTAATAATGACGTTTTAAGTAATATAAATAAAATTTATTTTTAAACTAAAAAAATAAATTATATTATAAATAGTTTAAGTTTTACCTTAAAGTGTACCTTAGATAACTACCACATATTAATCCTATGTTTGGTAAGGAAGATTCTTTAGAGGATATGTTACTCACTAAATTACCCCTAAGTAATGGCTCTAGTTAATTGGAACTATTAAAAATTATGGATTGACTTAAATAGATTCGCCATAAAAGCTAATCAAAGGTAGAACAAGAGTTGAAGTCAACTTTAATTTTACAAATTCTAATTTTATTCCATATTATGGTGCAATTTAAATTAGATTCCCACCAAGAATACTATCTATATAATCTCACTGCAGAAGCTCAATAACTGTTGGATCTGGATTGCAATCAAAAGCTGGTCCATTTGGTAATGTTGGATGTTTAGTTCAAGATTAGAATACATGGGTTATATATGGATTTGGTGATATAAATCCTTTGACTAACATTAAAATTTAAGGAATTATTGATTTACCTAATGATGGAAATGCAGGATATATTGGAAATTTAGATGTTATAACTTATGGTAGTCATGAATATGATAATATTTTTAATAAAGGTAGAATTATTGATAAGAGTCTTGCACTCTCAAAAAGTGGATTTACTATTGATAACTTTTAAACAAAACAAATCGAAGATATTGATCTTTTACATATAGAAACTAAAACTCTAAGGAATGCTTATAGGGTAATCTTCAAAACTTTAATAATTATTTACTGATAAAATTTATTAATATTTTAGACTCCTTTAACTTTTAAATTTAAAATTGGCGATAATGTATTTGCAAATAGAGGTAGAATTAGACTAATGTTTTACTAATACTCTTAACTATCCTTCAATGATTATATTGGGAATTCTTTTTAGTATTATCCTACAAGTTAGTATGTATGTAATATTCAAGTCGTTGATACTTAAGAAAATCATGGATGTAAAATGGAATCAATTACTTTAAAAAATCAGGGATATAATTAAATATACTACCTCTTTTAGATGATCCCTAATAGTGATTTACTGTCAAATATAGATTATCTTTTTACTTTAACTACAATTGATGGAGATGGTTAGGATGAAGGGCTAACCTTTCCAAATTCAGGTTTACCTTATAAAGTATAAAATATTTGTTATTTTAAATTAAAAATGAATTTATTTTTATTTATCTGAAAAGATTGATGTATCTATGTCAGTTTAAGAACCAAAAGGCGATAACGATTACACACTTCATTAGCATTTATATTACTAAGTTTATGGATAACCATTTGCATATTTAAAATTTACAAGCTACATTACTTTAAAAAATGAAATGAACTTATTTATAATAGAATTTTAACCAGGATAAACTATAAGAAATGATGATACCTTAGTTATTGAAATCCCAACTGCTTCTATAGATTTGCAGTATAATTTGTTTGCAGACGATGGAGGTTTACAGCTAAATAATCAAGATATAATCTTAAATGATATAATTGATATGTCTCCTTCATATCCAAACCCTACTATGGAGTGCAGAATGTCAAGAGGACTTTAGATCAAAGGACTTCCTATTAAATTCCTCTGCAGTAACTTTTAATCTTCAGGTGTTTTAAAAGATATAGGAGCTAATGATAGAATGAAAGTTGCTTTTAACATTTAAAATCCTGATGTTACTGCAAATCATTATTCAATCCCAGCATAAGTATATGTTCAAAGAAATTATAAAAATGCCAATGAGAAAATACTTTATGATTTTGTTGAGAATGCTTTTTATATCCATTTTTGGAGTAAATTTTTGTTAATAAAATTATTTTTTAAAATTTAAATAAAAATAAAAAAATAAATAGACCCTTAAATAATTTCTCAAGTAAATGGTGATTTTAATGTTGGTCCTTTTACATCAACTGTTTGTAATTCCCTTACGGATTTTAAATTTAGAGTGAGAAACAGCTAGAATTTGGTAGGTAAAAATGAGGATGCTTATATTTTAAGATTTAATTTTGAATTAAGAGATGATGATTATCTTCACAAAAAAAATTGTGCTTACATTATTACAGGAAGTCCTTCTCATAATTGTGCAACATTACCAAATCTTAGAACTTTTATTGCATGGCCTCATGCTACTTATGATTTAGTAGCTCCTATTTAAATATAAACAACAGGAAATAAATGGCTAACTAGTTTCTATAGTGAAGAAAATTAAAATAAGAGGCAAATAGTAGGTTATGCTTGTTATGTTAGAGAACTTTGGAGTGAAAAAGTAATATACTAAGATTTATACCCAGATCTACAACCTAATAGAGTAGAAACTCTTTATTTTGATCTCAGATTTAAACATGTTGATTACCATTTTGCAAATGAAAGAATGGATTTTATTATGTAGGTAAAGAGTTTTTCGGATTTAATTTAAAAAGCTTTTAATTTTAAACACAAAAATTAGAATAAATAACTAATTTAATTTTATAAAGGTTACTTCACCTTATTGGTATTATACAGATAGAGTAGTCATAACATTCCCTGCTAATATTGGGTGGGCACTTGTAGGTGATATGTGTTTAGAAAGCCCTGGTTCTGATATACAAGTAACAAAATGTTGGTTTGTTTTTAACTCTGGTCAAATTTAAGCATGGATTGACATAGCTCATAAAGTAACGAAATTAACTTAATCTTTTAGAATTACTTATATAACATTATTATAGGATAGTTATGTTAACGGTGATTAAAATGCCAGATAAACTCTACTCATAGAATCTCATATGGAGACATTCCAGGTTCCATCAAACTAAGGAATAAATCCTAGTTTCAGCTCATTTAGTGTGAAGTTCTATTAATGGTCAAGACATCCCTCAATGTAACCAAGTCCTTGGCGTAGTAATCCTCCTGTTACCTTAGATCCTTCAACAGAAAAATATGTGTGCTTTACAAACAGTGGAACAATGAGAGCTGGAGAAAGCTTTGCAGTAGCACCAAGCTAAACTTGGGATGTCAATTGGTAAAGTGAATCAACCATAGAATTTGATTATGAATATCACAGGTAAAGAAGAATTTTATTTTAATTTCAGAGTTAATTATAATTATAAATAAATATATAAAATAATTAAAAAATAACTTTAAAAATGTTAATATCTAAAACCTAATAATTTACTCTAAATTTTAAATAATTAAATCTTAAAATTTTAAATTATTTATTTTTATTGCCATTAAATAGTATCATTTTTATTTAAAATTGTTATTTATTATAAATTTTAATATAACTAAATTTTAAGGTATTTAGATGAATTTGTTCCTTGCTTTAAGACCTAGAGGGCTCCTATTAAAATGGATATTTATTCACCAACAGCTTTCAGCAGTTTAAAAGGAACATAAAACTATCACATTTTTGATTTTTATTATGGAAAAGATGTTATAATCCCAACTCCAATAGAAATAAAAGATTATGTTTAAGATAAATTAATATGTTGGGTAAATAATGATAGAGTTAAGTGTGAAAATGATTCAATAAATAATAAAATTAGACTTTATTTCTAAACTTAAATAGCAGCTAACGGTTTAATGTTTATTTTTATTACATCTCATGATACTAATGATATAACCAATGAAGGTTTTAGTTATTAAGGTGATTAGTACTAATATAAGTGGCTATATGAAATTTCATAATTTGGAGGATAAACATATTATGGATACACTGACCCCTTCCCTATTATGTATAATACTAATGGAGGAATTAAATGTCCTCACAGAGGAATAGAAGATGGTGATTTAGCAGATAGCTCTACTTAAATAGCATATCATCTAACTGGGTATTGGTTTTGGTTTAGATTTGCAAGACCAGATATTTTAGGTATAACATTTAATTTTAAGCCAAGGGATTATGATAATAGAGACCTTTATAACCCAAATTTTTTTATGGGATTAGAAAATGGTGCTTAATATCCTTGCTCTAGAGGAATATCTGGAGGTAAAAGGAATGATGTTAGGTGTATTTATGAAAAGGGTGATAATACAGGATTTGGTATAGCTCATCGTGTGCATATTTTTGATTTTAATTACCAAGTTGGTAATAACGAAATTTTTGGATTGTTATTTAATGGCCTTTCAAATGTGTTTAAGATAACAGTCGAAGCTTGGGGGGGTAAAGCAACTTTTAACTAACCTTACGGAAATTATTTTATGGGTTCATTAATTTTTGATGCGTAAATTTAATTATTATAATAATTAAAAATATAATTTATTCATTTAAAAATAACTAGATGGTGGGGTCCTTGGAATGGTTTATGCAGTGTACCAAATAGTTGTACTGGGTGCGATAATACATAAAATCACTGTGACTATTAAGGAACTGTATTTATGGTACCAGAAAAACCTGCTTTTATGGATAAAAATATTCTTCACTTTTATAATACTTGTTAGCCTGGCACATAAAGTACAGTTATTGTCGAAGTAGTCTTATAA
Organism: Tetrahymena thermophila SB210; assembly: GCF_000189635.1. NCBI lineage: Eukaryota > Ciliophora > Oligohymenophorea > Hymenostomatida > Tetrahymenidae > Tetrahymena > Tetrahymena thermophila. Next base: position 302,764 of record NW_002476361.1, read on the forward strand.
AGTAAATATTTAAACAATTTTATTTAAATTTATTAAATATTTAAATAAAAAACTTTTATTTTTGAACAGAAAAAAGCTCTTTTGATTCAAGTTATGTTGAAGTGTGTTAAGTTGATCCTTAAATTCATGTTAAAGATATGTTTATTTTTGAAAAATATGAATGGTCTGCTAATCCTAGTTAAAATGAATATGTTAAAAAAGCTTACTTGTATTATGATTTTAGTGATGGAAAAGTGAATGAGTAATTTTTCTATTTTAAATTCTAATTTTTAATTTTAACTATTTTCAGTATTCTAAGTAATAATCTTTTTTAAATTAGCCTTAACATAGGGTATTTTAAATGCAAGCACTATAATCAGAATATTATAACATACTATTAATGTGGTGACTTAAAGGTAAGCGATTATAGGCTATATATTAGATTTGAGACATAAACTAATAGAATGTGTGAACATAGATATGGTGCTTCAGAATGTAATACTTCATCCACAGCCACTAATGAATATGCAGCAGAAAAATACACAATAAATATTAATGATTTTAATAATGATTATGACTTCAAAATTTGGAAGTTTCATGAAGATACTTGGACTACTCTTGCAGTCAGACTATTTGACGTACATAATAATGCCTTTACAACTCCCTATTATGATTCTGTGTTAACTTTTAGTTATGATTAATTCTTGAATATTCCTAATTTTGGAATACCTTCAGAATGCTATATAGTAGAGGGATTGAGAATGTCAGATAGAAGAAAATTAGGAGAAGAACCATTATGTTAAGTTTTACCTAATCCAAATAATTCTTCACCTTTAGCATTTATATTTAAAATAACTAATTGGGACACTATCGTTCCTAACGAATATGTAAGAATTTTATTTAGACATCATATTATGCAATATATATGGAATGTATATAATATCCCTGACTATTCTCCTTTTGTGATGAATTTATATGCAAATAATGAAGCATATGGAGATGGTAAAAATGGGCATATGAACTCAAGAAAATGGGTGAATCCGTATAACTTTTACTTTTGCTGGAATATAAATCATAATTTTGTTGTACTTGACTTTAACCATTAAGGAGCTGACACTTTTCTTCTTGCTTAAGCCTAAGCAAGTTCAAATGTAAAATATTTAAAAAATTATTTTGGATTAAAAAATTAAATGTCAACTCTACAAAAATTTAATGTTTTTTTTAATTATATTTTAACTTAAAATTTTCTAAAAAAATGTTGCTTATTTTCTATTAAATTACATATAATAGATAGGATTCCATTTTAATAATTACGATTGTACATATAATTAATGTATTGAGTTAGTTATGTTTGGTTTATAAGATTATGCTATGGGTAGGACAATTACTATTTAATGGTATATCAATGATTAGTTAAACAGCTGTACTGATTGGGCAGATTTTAGGTGGAAAGGGATACACAGATGGACTTTATGCTTTGATTAAAATAGAAATTGCTTATAAAATGGTAAAATTCTTTGAATTATAAATTTATTTTTAATTAATTTTACTTTAAAAATAATAGGTTGGTATACAAATTAAGTTCTTAAATTCAGAATAACATTTTAAGGAGTTTAAATTCCTTTGGATAGAAATTATTGGTGGGTTCATATGAGATTTTATGAGAATATACTTTTTGAGAGGTATATAGGAGGATGTGCCCATAGAGGCTGGGAATTCATGTGCTAAAATGACGAATGGGTTAATAATTTTGAAATAGGTGCATCTCTATCTGTAAATTTATTATCGCTATCTTATAATTCTATTACAGAAGTTGACTTTATCATTACTTCTATATATGAGTCTATTGGTTTAGATGTTAATGTTAATAGAATACTAATTATGGAATTTAGTGGCTCAGATTGGTTAGATAATCCAATTTATGGTACATAGTATGATCTATAAGAAATTAATTGTGCATGTGGAGTGAATACATTAGTTTTAAGTCCATAAGTATGTGTAAAAAGAAATAGAAGAATTGTAGCAGGTAGACTTTATGATCCAGTTGTTCTTTTTTATTTTTCAGCTCCTACAGGTATTATAAACAAAACTTATTAAATTATCTATTGCTAATATCTCTATTGTTTTTCCTCAAATAATTATTTTTCATTATATTGTATTATTTTTTATAAATAGGGTCAACTGTAAGGTGCTCTGTCCCAGAAATTATGATTGAAGCATAAGCTACTGCACCTAGAGCGAGAAAGTTAAAATTCAAAATTATTCGCCCATCTCTTTACGAATGGTATGGGAAAAATGGTGAATAATTTAATTCAAGAGTAAAATCTGAATATTCATTTACTCCAATTCCAAATAGCTCTACCTCTGATTTAAGTATGCACTATAATCCTCCTGTATTTTACTAAGATAGAACAACTACAGAATTATTTGTAGGGTACTATGACTTACAAATTTCTAACATAAAAAATCTTAACACTCCATATGTTTACATAAGACATTCTGAAATTGGTCCACTTATGACAACTGAGCTTTGTGAAGATAAAGGTCTTTGGGATCCTAACTATACTAAAGTTTACAATTAACACACCAAAGTATTAATATGTAGAAGAGTAGCATCTGCAGTAACAACTGCTGTTATTGGAGCTGGCAAGTAAAAAATTTTTGTTTTTTATAAATAAAATAATGATAAATTTATAAATTTTTAGGAATTTATATTTTGAATAGTGGAAATCTCAAACAGCTTCTGATTATTTATACTATGTTTTTGTTTATCAATCTGCAGAATTGAGATAACAATAATAGTCAGCACCTATAACTAATAGCTTGTTTTAACCGATAAAAACTTCTTCTTTTATTGTTGATCATTTCTTCTATTCATATAACAAAAGTTTAGACTAATCAATAATAGCAATCTAAGTCGGTTTAAGGGGATTTTTATGGAGAGAAACAAGGGATGGAGGAAGAGTAGAAATATTTTTACTAAGATCTCAAGTCACTGGTATTACACCAGGTAAATTTAAAATTTTACTCTTATTAAAATTTAAACAATTAACTTTAATTAGCATGTACTGCAAGAATTGAAAAAGAATTTTAACACGTATTGTGGTGCTATGTAGACAATAGAAGTAACGATTACTGGATAATAGTTGTGCATAATTTATTCACTTAAATACAAACAAATAATTATTTGAATATTTATTTTTCAATGAAAAACCCTTCAGGAGCTACAAATAGATCAGTTCAATATATAGTAAAATTTTATTATAACTATAAATCTGATGGTGACTACAAAGTGCAAATACAAGATTTATTTTCTCAATCTAACTTTGACTTTTCAGAGTATGATAAAGGTTACACAAGAATTACCAATGCCATGTCTCGTTTTTATGGCTTTAGACCAAAAATTTTTGTTGATAGGAGGTTTGAATTAAGATTCTATGCTAAAATTATGTCACCTAAAGTATGGCTAGAAAGAATAGAGTAAAAATATTTTATTTTATTGATTGTTATTTTACATATAAATTTTAATAAAATAAACTTAAGCTTTTATACAAATGAGTTGTGTGTAGAGTCAGGATTTGACTGTAATTATTTATTAGATGTTAGGGTAAGAGAATATGATACAACTCTTCTATAAAGATATCAGTAATAAATTCATTTATTCATTATTTATTATATTTTCAATTTTAATTACTAACAACTATAGAGAAATAGAAGTTAGAGGTAGATCTTGGTTAGGTGTTGGATATTTGATTAATTAACCAAATTATAGAGTTTATAATCAAGGTTCAAAATTAGAATTTATAATTTCAACTAGAAGAACAAATTCACATATTGGTTTATGGAAATAAACTAATCCAAATAGAGTTGGTCATATGTTTGTCTACGACAATGCTTAAGATTCGTAAATCACTTATATTTATAAATATTTAAATTAAAAAATAATAATCTCTAAAAATTAATTATAAAAAAGAAAAACAATACAAAGTAATGAACATTAATCAAATACAAAATATAATGACTTCTCAACTAATAAATAAACTGATGAACTCAAACTTTAATATTTCTATTTTACCAATTAAATACATAATTAGCTTACTTCATTTGTAATTGGAATGTTTGTTAAAAGTGGTAGTACTATGGATTACCCTAGAATATATTTTGAATTGAAATTCCCTATTTTGAAAGTAGCTAATATTCCTGGAGCTACCCATGGCAACACCATCCCTTGCCAGATTTCACTAGTTTTAGAATCTTAAAATCCAAATAGGGTCAATTCAGCTAGATGCAGAGTTTTTGATATTAACAGTAAAAATTAGATTTATTATCAACAAATAATTAAATAATAATTAATATTTTAAATAGCAAAATCATATTAAGGTCTTATGGTAAGAATCGAAGAAATAAATAAGTTTAGCCCTTAAACTGTTTTAACTTTTGCTTTTGATGATTGGCTTTTACCTGACTCTACTAATGGCTATACTCCTATTGATATTGAATTTAACCTATATAAATCAATTTCACAAAGTGCTGGATCTCTTGATTATTTTAGATATTTTCTTCTTTTAAAAGAAATGATTTTGGTAGATGGAATGAATCCTTCAATATGGGATAATACTGCGATATGTAAATATTTTATTTATATTTTAGAATTAATTAAAATAGGTTTTAAATTATTAATTAGCTTCAATTTAATTAAAACCCCCTAATAATTATGTTTATGGCAAAAAAAATGTTGAATACAACGATAATTTAATTAATCCTTGGCCTAAGCCAACTATAGGATATGTTGATACATGGGGATAATACAATACTGCTGGATAAAAGGTTTTTAATTATTTTGCTTTTAAATAAAATTTTAAGATTTTCCCTTTTTACATTTAATTTTATGTGAAATTTAACTATTTAAAAAAAGATGAGATTAATATTCGCAAATGGTTTTATTGGAGGGGATAATACTCCAGATTCTTTGAATTACTATGATGGTTTTGGGCAGCTTCAATTACTTTGGTTTAATAGAAAAACTAGATCTGCATACATATCTGCTCCAAAAAGAGATAATAACAATTCCATAAATTTTTCTATTAAAAATGCTGTTAATCCTTATCCCTATCAAAAAGATACTTGGAATTCGAATGGAAAAATAGATTATTAATTATATATGGGATAATACTGGAATTTTAATGGAGATGGGTTTAGATAAACTAATATAGGTTTAATGGAATTATCATCTAATGCATAATGGTCTTAATTCATAAAAGATCTTCCTACTATAAATATAGATCTAAGCTAATCACACTTAGTAATTTTTTTAATTATTAAATTTAGTTTCAATTTTTTTTTTTAGATTGATGTTATTCCAACATATAACTACGCAGCTAATTAGAGTATAACTATGAGATTTAGAATTACACATTAAATAAGTAAATCTGAAAGAGTAAAAAGATAATTAACTAATGTTGTATTTGATTTTACATAAGGAGTTAAGGCTATTCATAAATGCTACATATAAAGCGAGGGTCAAAAATAAAATTTGTATATTTATAGATATGCAGATTGTTAAATAGGATTTGCTAACAATAGATATAATGTCTAATTAATAGGAGTAGCTAATTGGGAAGATACTTCTCCTTATTAAATGTTTTTACAAATGTAGATTGATAAAGATACTATAGCCTACACAATATCAACCTACACATAAAACGGCTAGGTTGAATATTTCAAATAAGTTACTGTTCCATCTACTTAATTTAGTAAAGTTCATTATACTTTTAACTATTTTAGATTTACTGAAGGAAAATATATTTCTGGATATCATGAGATAGCATAAAGAAATATTTATACTAATAGCGCTATTAATACTACATGGAGGTTGAGATTTAGATTTATTTTAGATATTACACTTAATTATAAGTAAACTACTATTTTTGTTGACCCTATGACTAATGCTGATTATTTACAAATTAAGCTACCTCCATTATTAACCAATGGATATATTCAAAGCGATTCAACTCAATGGCTAATGTGCTATTTTGTTCCTGAAATATCAGCTTATGATAAATTAGGTTAATTATTTTTCAAATATTACTCCTTTATTTCATTCCTATTTAATTTAATAAAAAAATTTAAATTAAATATTACTTTATTATTTATAATAGCATTACCTTTATACTCTAAATGTAAAATTGATACAACTGGAAATCCATATTTTTATATATTGACAGCCCCTAGAGATATTTTAATAAATGGCAAAGCTTATGTAGTTCATATTACAGAAAAGAGAATTTAAGGTGCTTCATTTATTCTTCCTCCAGCACCATAAAGATCTGAATTTATTTGGTATTGTTATAGTCCTTTAGGAACAACAACACCATCTTACGATACCTTTATTACAAGAATAACAAACAGGTTCTTGAAGGCTAAAATCAATCATTTAACTACAACCTCAGAAGATTATGATGTTGCTGAAATTACTTTCACCCCTTCTGTCCCTCTTAGTCAAATGTAAGAATCATATTTCTTGGTTGAAATAGATAGTATTTATTTCTAAAAGACAGGCTTCAATTATGAAGATTTTGATATAATAAATTCATATAAAAGAGATGGATTAACTGAATTTATAAATGGATATGATCATTCTTATTTAATTGAACCTCCATTCTCAAATGGATTTTCTTTAATTAATTTTGGTTAGCATAGCAATTTCTTTGCAAATATTATGATAAATCATGTTAATGGGTAAGATTTAAATGCTGGTTAATAATATGTTTTCAAAATTCCTATGATTAGAAACCCTAGAGATTAGCATACTTCTATTTCTTATAAAATTTCAACAGTCTTTATAAGTAATAAGGATATGAGAAAACAAATTTTAGATGAGTTTTGGTTCGTCAATCATGCATATGTTGACACTACTCACAATGACATGACAAGTGCTAACTTTAAAATGAATTCTATAAATGATTATGTGCAATAAAACACTATGGATTTAAGTGTTTAGTTTAATTATGATATAGGTCCACCTTAAAGAATTCTATTAAAATGGGATAATAATAATGATATTGCAATTGATAGGACATAATTAATGACAATTTAAATCTCTGGATGTAAAGTTGAAGTTTTTGATAAAATTTATTTAATTATGGTCACTCCTTTAAGTTATTAACAATCGGCCTGGTCTGTAATGAGTTTAGGAACTAATTTTAAATCTAATACTTATTCAGTTTAATATGGGTTTTGGTTTACATACATAACGAATAAATCATTAACTTAATATTATCATAATCCTTAGCAAAAATGGCTCAAACCTTTAGAAGATCTTACTCCTAAAACATTTGTCTATAAAATAGGATTTTAAACAATAAATAGTGTCTGCCTTTACAGATTAATCATTTCTACACCAAATTAAGTACCAATTGGAGGATATATTGAAATTAATCTATCGAACGAACTTGATGGATATGAACCCTATTGTTATACATATACTACTTTTAATTTAGTTGATTCAACAAACCTTAAGTAAGTAAAATACGGGCCCCTTGAATGCCAAATGAAAAATTCTAAACAATATTTAATAAAAGGATTTAATAGCTTTACTGTTTCTACAAGCATAAATGTAGACTTGTATCTTAAAAATGTGAATAGTGGAGCTGTAGTTAACCTTTCAAATGTTAGCATGTATGGAACATAAAATTCTTAAAACATAATAGCAGTTTCTAAACCTGTACCCTAAGTAACAATTCTATCTAGTAATCCAGGAATGAGCTATTTTGAAATTTTAGACAGAGTGAATTATCCTATTTATGCAAAAGAGTGGTAGAAATTAGATTTTATTTTTACTTTGAGGTCAAACAATTTACTGATTAATTAAAACTACAAATTGAAATTCAATCTTCCTTCTGGTTGGATAAGTGCAATCGGATCAAGGCTATAGTTAAAAGGTAGATATAAAAGAAACGATCCATCTATCTTGCCATATGACACTTATCCTTCACCTCCTTATAAATACAAAGATTGGACTACTTCCAAGTTTAGCTTAGAGGGAGATAAGCTTGTATTTGAAATTAATGTTGATGATCCTTTATTAAGTCATTATTCAATTAACTAATAAATTGAATATATCTTTTCAATTGACTCTGAAAGAGCTGATATAGCTTATCAAGAAGGTCTTTTAAATGCAGACCGAGGATTATATAATTTTTATTTGGATGCATACCAAAGTAGCACACTGCTAGAGAGAACATATAACGAATACTACGTAAAGCCCAGAGAAGATGTATCTGACACATTTAGAGCATAAGTTTTAAATACAGGTGCAGGGTAAAAGACAGTTATCAGATTTAGTTTTACTATGAATTATGATAAAGCTGTTAAGGGTGACGAAATTTGGATTGAGTTTTAGACATTTGATAGGTTAAATAAAGTATTCAAAAATGATCTTGGGTTAGGTTTTAGTGATATTTCAGCTTAAATTGGTTGCTCAGAGAGGTTTGGATTTAATAAAATATCAAAGCAAAGAATTCTTTGTTATGTTTTTAAAGGAAATTAGAATATATTAGCACCAATGAGAGGAACTCCTGTTCTTATTAAAATTCCAATCTTAAAAGATATTCCTAGCACAGAATTAGTTGATTTTTGGATAGCTTATGTAGAAAATCCAACTATTGTTGGATAAGTTGCTGGTATTAAATTGAGTGTTAGAAGAGATTGTAGAGATGATAGTCCACACTTTAATTGCATTCTTTATCATGCTGAACATTAATATTATATAACATAACCAATACCTCTTAGCTATTATTAAATAAATGGAGCTTTCTCAGCAAATTCAAATATTGTAACTCTCACTGCTAGTCACACATTCACTATTAAACCATCGATAGATATATAAAATAATTAATATATTTTAATTTAATATCCTTCTAATCATAAAAATAAAAATACATGCTAATCATAAGTTGGAGAATGTATAGAATTTCCAGAATACAATTGGGTAATTGTTTAAACATTTAAGAATAATTTTTTTAAAATTTAATTTATATCAATATTATTTATAAATTTAATTAAAATTAAGTGAGTTGCCATATATCAACAATATTAATTATTTTATCTATATTTTTTATGTAAAAAATAGGTTTTATTTAAACCAAGTGCTTTAATAAAAGCTGGATTAGATACTTCTATACAGTTGGATAATATGATAAATGGATGGCACAGAAGAAACCCATCCCCAAATAACTATTTCCTTCTTTAAGCATTTGACAATAATGGAAATATAGTTTAACCTTACAAGATTACACATAACTACTACGACTACTATATGATAGGTAATTTTTGTTTTATACTTTGTCATCCGTTACTGAATTATTACTTTTAAAAAATTAGATACTAATGGATAGGTTATCAATACTTAAACATATGATCCAAAATATCGTATAAATACAGTTTTCCTCAAAGAAAATTTTATGAACTTAGCATAATTAGATGTAATAAATATGGATATTGAATAAGAAATAAACTATTTTAGATTAGATAAGCCAAAAGAAATTTCTAAATTTGATACAAACTATTGCAACGCTACTTTAACTTTAATGCCTGAGACATTAAGACAACCATATCCTCTTAGATATGATTGTGAAGTTCATGACCAATATATACTCCTTGTTAGGACAAAGTATTTCTTACCATGGGATTATACTTTTAATAAATTCAACTTAAGAATTTACTTTAAATTCATTATTGATGATAAAATACCTCCTAATGGAGGCGTCTCTCCTGGACCAGCAAGTCCTTTCATACTATATGGATGTGTGGTTCGTTGTGACGATCCCTCAGATTCTAAAAACATTTTATCATGGTCTCATGTTACTTAATCGAATATTCCTTGGGATATATCTTTTTACTAATAACCTAATCTAAATACTGCTGGATTTTACACAGAATCATTTTATCAGAGGTAAGCTCATATAGATGAATAAGTAAGCTTATAAATGCTAATTTAACCAAACACTAAATCTTTAACTTGTGACATCAATCAGTTAGTGTTTACTGTACCTGACGAGTTTATATATCCATAAACCCTAGCTTTAGATAAATGTTCAATTTAAGGTATCAATTATATTAAAATACTTAAGAAATATTTAAATATAATTTTTATATATTAATTATCTGTAATAAAAATTAATATCATATTAAATTTTTAATTTACATATGAAAAGGTGCTAAACCAGTTTTAGTGGATTCCTGTTCTGTATCAAGGAGATAAGGTTAAACATAAGTAAGATTAATTTTAAAAGAAAAACTTGGAGACTTAGCTAAAATAGTAACTATTAGCGATAAAGATGGAAATTAACTATTTATAGCTCCTCCATATCCTGGTACATTCTATCCAATAAAGTTGGATATGTACTGTGATTCAAAGCTTGTTGAGACTTAATTCACTAACTTCACTAATGTAAGAGGTGAAAATTTAGATGTTAACTATTTGAAGGTAATCAATTCTTTAGATGAATTAACTCCATAACTTTATGAGTTTTAATTTAAAACGGGAAAACACATTATTCCACTTGGTTACCAAAGAACAGTTTAGGGTTAGCTTTCTTAAGATGTTTATTCAACTATAAATTTTGTATTCGAGTGGATAGGTGATGGTTATACTATCCACCCAGGTTATGCAAGTGATTTAGGAATGAGTATTGAAGACAACTCAGAAGTTGGGTGTACTATAAAAAGTGGATTAATATTATCTTAAGGAAATAGACTTAAGTGCATTTTAAGCTATGGAAAAGGACCTGAAAAGATGCCTTAAATTTCAATATCTAATTACGAATAAATACCTCAGAACACTAAGATATCAATATTAATTACTAACATCCAATCTATAGCTTCTAGTTTATTAACTACGGTTAAAATTGGTAATTTTCTTAGAAATAATAATTTTAAAAAATATTTTATTTTTTTTTTTTTTAATTTTTAAAATACATATTCTGAATATAATTATTAAAAAAGGTGTAATGATAAATAATCCTAAATTCAATTCTGATGCATATTTTTACAACCTAGTTGCATATATTCCTGATAAGACAAGTGCTTTAAATTCACCAATAACAAATACAAACGATAATGTTGTTGTTACAGGAAACAGCTAAATACACTCTTCATCTAACTATCAATTCACATTTACTTTAGGAAAAAGAATTCTCAAAGTCACAGATTACTTTGGTATATAGTTCCCTGATAATTTTATTAACACATTGATGTATGATCCTTCAACAATAAATTGTGCATCTACATGTAGCTCTATTTATGTTTTCCCTGCTTCAAGTATGGTATATCTATAGCCTAAATCAAATTTAGCAGCTAATAGTTAAGTTGTTTTCTAAATTAATGGAATTCCCAACCCAAATTACGCAGTAAGAGGATAAATTACTATTAAATAATTTACATTTATTGACCGAAAAATAGATAGCTAATATAATGCTTAATTTTCTGCTAATTTTGCTCCATCATCGCTATTTTAAAATGCTAATGTTGAAGTTTCTTCTTAAACTGGTGGTGAAACTAATGTTCAGTATACCTTCTAATTCTAACTAGGACACACAGTACCAGCTAATGGAGCTATTTCGATTGATTTCCCATTAGATCTTTATGATAATCCTAAATTATCCTCAGAACCTCTCAAATGCAAATTATTAGGTGATGTTTTTGATGAATTCAATTAGTCAGTTTGTAAATTTGCTGGTCCAAACAGACTTAGCGTTGCATTGGTTAATACTTAATTACTTCCAAATTCTATATACAAAATAATAGTAGATGGCATAACTAATCCTAATAAGAGCTACGATTAAGCTAGCAAGTAATAAAACTTTGTATTTTCATCTCATTTCAATAACAATGCAATATTAAATCAAATCATAGCATAAAAAACTGCTAGTCCTCCTATATTCTATGTTACAGCTTTGAAGAAATGTATCGTTTAAGTTAGCCCATTCATCAAAAATACAAAATTAAGATCATTTTACTCATTTAAATTTTCTTGTAATGTATTGATTAAGAATAAAAGTATAGTGGAAATAAATTTACCAATAGAATATAGCATGAATAATAAGTAAGATACCTATGATTGTTCAAGCTTTGAATAATCCACTCTTTATACAAAATAATGTACTCTTTAGGAGATTAAAGGATAATTGATTCTGTCTGCTTAACTGAGAGAAATAACAAATTCTTAATAATTTACTATAAATTTAGATTTATTTAATCCTAGTATTGCAAATAATAATTATATTTTCTCAGCTAAATTCAGGTGGTAAAATCAATATTTTGCAGACACATAAAACACAGGAACAAATTTTGCTAGTATTTTTGAAAATCCAAAAATAATATTTACTAAAAACCAAGACAATCATTCTTAAATTAAATTATAGAACGTGCCAATAAATGCAGCTGAGCCTGCATATTATATTTTTAAGGTAAAATAAACATATTTTATATGAATTAATTATTCAAAATTATTTTATTAAATTTAAAAAGACCCCAAGCATTAGAAATAAGGCATAAATTGAACAGACTTCTATAACATTCCCTAATCATTTTACAAAAAATTTAGGAGATAATCTGAAATGCTTTATATATAATTCAAATAACGAAGCATATAGGTTTTCAATACATGATATTCTAAAATTAAAAGCAAAATAAACAAGTGACTATCTAAATTTTATTTAATTTCCTTGCTCTACAAATTATGATTATACTATAAGTAATTCATATATCATAAAATATATTTTAATAATACTTATTTTGTTTTATAATATAATTAGCATTTTCAAATGTTGGAAGTTTTTACAACTAAAGTTCTTTTGAATGGAATTATTTAATAGTTTAAAATGTTTTCAATCCTGGAAAATTTTATTTAGACACTTATAAGTAAATATTTTTTTACATAAATAACAAAATTAAAAATATAAATTATTTTAGAATTATACACACAAATAATGAAGTAGCATCCTGGGTTTTCGAAGATAACTTATACTATGAAATTAGTGACACTGCTAAGTAGCTTGATATTAAGAAAATAGAAGCAAAGATAAATAGCACAACAGTTCTATCTCCTTACGTTTTTGAAACTTACACTCTTTAGTAGCTAAAAAAGAGTACACTTACAGCAATAATGATAGATTTACCAGATTAGTATGATATTTCTCTTTAACCTTAAGATATTTCATGTTACGGCTCAATAAGCTAAGCAATTAAAACTAGTTGTAAGATATACAATAATACAATACTGTCTTGGTCAGAGATAACTAAAGTTGAAAATGTTTTCCATTTCCTATATGTAGAATCGCTTATAAATCCTTCAATTACAGATCCCTGCAAAAATAAATAGATTAAAAACTCAAATTTCAAAATATCAATAGTTGATTTGTCAACAAATGAAATTTTAGCAATTTCAGTAAATTAAATATTATTTTTTTATTATAAAGTAATTAATCAATAATTAAAATAAATTTAGAAACCTACTTAGTAAGCATGCATATAATACTCATAAGACCTTCTCTTTATTAAAATTGATGGGCCTACTAAATTGATTAAAGGTCTTTCATATTAGTTTAAGGTAAATTAATTGTTAAATATCTATCCTAATTTTCTATTGAATTTATATTTTTGAATTTATTTTAATTAAAATTAATTTAAATTAACAATTATAAAAATAGATGGAAATAGAAAGACCAGCGAATATATTAAAGCTAATTCCTAAATATAACAATTTATATTTTGATTTGATACCTAACGTTTTTGTGTTTAAAGATTTTGACCAGCCATCAGAAATAGACTTCAAAATTTTAGTTAAATAAAATGCATAAATAGGTACACAATCTATCATTTTCGATAAAATAGAAACAAGGGAAGATTCATCATATAAATCAGGAGATTAATATCAATTACCTCCAATATTAAAATTTGACATTGTTGAAAATTAAGATACAGACTAAACACCAAAATATGTTTTCATTGAAGATTTCAAAGGTAATTCAGTTGGAGGTATAGTCACAGCATTTATAAATATCCCAGAGCCTCCAGCTTAGAATATGTATCTTAACATAGATATCACAAACTCTAAAGTAAAAAAATTTTAATAGTTATTTCAAAATTATTATTGAAAAAAAATTTATTATTTTGAGGGTTCATATTAATTAATTTAAATATAAAATAATTAGAATATAAAAGTATAACCATCTAAGATTTTGATAACTCACTAAGAAAAAAATTATAATTTCACAATTTAATACCTATCAGAAAAAGTGACTGAACCTATTCCATTCTTCTTTTCTCTTTAGTCAAATTAAAAAGTAGTCCATCAACTAAGACCTCCAGTTAAACATTTAGTTATTACTCATAGTGATTAGCATTCAAAAAACAAAATTGCAAAATTAGAATTTATGGATAATATTCCGCATGAAAGCTACTACAAAAATCATTTAGGAAAAATTATTGACACTAATTTAATATAAACAAATGAGCTTAAACCTGAAATATTGTCTATTAAAATTGTATCTCTAAAATAAAATAGAGCAGTTTTATATGTTATTACTAGTTAACCTGGATCAGTTAAATATTTTATTACCTACAAAAATTCTAAACCTCCTCGTTCAACTTAAGAAGTCTACTCATTTAGCTATTCAGAAGGGGTAATTATCAAAAAGGGTGAAGCTCATACTAAATAATATTTCCCTGAGGCCAAGGATTTTACAGCAGAAATAAAGATTGATGAATTGAATTATTCTACATCTTATGAGCTGTATGCAGTTTGTAATAATGGAATGGGAATCTCAACAATAAAAAGTGCTAATTTTACTACTTCTTATTTAAAAGCGGGATCTATTTTCCATGTAACTCTATCTAAAAATACAAATTCTTAAGAATTAATTAAATAACTCTCATAAGCTCTTAGAATTAAGCAAAGTGATATGGCCTTATTAACTTCAAAACAGATAATAGATAATTAAGGAGAAAGGATAAAGAATGATTTATTCACTTTTGAAATAGCTATTGCTCCACAATCTAATGGCTATGACATGAATGAATACCTCTAAAATATGATTTAAAGTAATCCAGAAACTTTCATGAAATTAATGAAAAATTATGTGTAAGGATTTGAAACATATAGAGTTGAACCTTTTTCAAGAAAATATATGAATGGAATGACTAAAATCACTGATCTAAAGCCAAAAGTAGAAAGTGTCAGTTTTTATTCAGCAAACATTACTGTAAGATCATGGGAAGATTCAATGATTTATGCAGTAGTACTGGAAGATAAAAATAACTAAAATATTACTTTGCTTTCTTAGCAAATAATTTTAGGATTTGATTAACATAATAATGCAGTAAAAGAATTTTGGTCAGCTAAGTCTTATTCAAACTCAACCAACTACAATTAAGCAAACCTGCATTTCGATAATTTAAATGATGGTACAAATTATACAGTTTATATGACTGCAACTAATGTAATGCCTTACAATAATCAATTAAAATACTTACCTTTATAGGACAGCAATGTGATAACATTTAAATTTAGCACTCCTTTCAATTACAGTAACTAAATATATTTAAATTACTTATTTTTTTAAGATGAATAATATTAATTAAATTTATTTAAATTAGATGTTGATAGTTGTCTTATGATCGAAGATTTAAAAGACATTAACGCACATCTTTCATAGATTATAGAGAAAAGATATGAAACAGAAACATAATTTGGATATTGTAAAAAGGTGAAAAATCATACAAACTCCACAAAATAATTGATTGGAAAATTCAATAATTGATATAAAATAATATATTTTAAAACTTAAAGTAATTTTTATAGAAATATTGTATTTAATATATATTTGTAAAATATTTATTTTAAAATTGAATTTTTAAAATCTTAAATCTCAAAGGTTAAGGTTGATAATTTTTACCAATAGACTAACTTTAAAATAAATTTTGTTACTATTAAAATTTATTACAAATACCAAAAAATTTATATTATTATTTTAAAAAAAACTGTACAAATCTTTCTATCATAATAAAATTCAATAATTATTTTGCTTAAGATAAAGTTTTAAAAAAATTATTCAAGATATGAGTAAAATAAATTACTTTTGTATTGATATTTAATTTTCGAGATATTATGGTTTATATTTTTAATATGAATTAAAGAAATGCTTTACTGAAAAAATTATTATATCAATATCTCCTAACTATAATTTACTAAATTAAGTACTATATAATATTTTAAGTAACTTTTAGTGAGCTATTCAAGGGTAGAGTAGGGGGAAAATAGGAATATAAATTAATCATTATCTTGATAAATAAATAATCAAAAGATTAAGTTTACTCTTTATTTTGTTCTAATTAATTTTTTTATAATTACTTAACTATAACAGACTTAATTAAATATTTATTTGGTATGTATTACATAAACTATTGTAAAAGAGTTTTTAGATTTTATCAGATAACATTATATTATTTAATTTTATTTTAAATTTATTAACTAATAAAATTTATACATAAATAGTAAGATTTCTTGGTTAAAAACATTATGCAACTTTTAAAAAAGTGCATAAAACAAATAATTTAATTAACAAAAACTATAGAAAATACTTAAATTAAAGAGAAGGGATAACAAAGACAGATAAAATATAATAATAAGACTATCGCTACCACCTTTTATTTTTATTTATATTTCTAATATAAGAAAGAATAAAATAAGTATACTTCACTATCAAGGCTAATACTGTTAATTTACGATGAAATATTTTATATTAGTTTTATTTGTACTAATTTAAATAATTAAAAAAGTCTCTTGTACTTTAGCATAGTAGAACTTTTTTATAGAGCCTATATTCATAAAAAATATTAACACTGAATATGGATAGACTACCTTTTATGAGCTCAAATTTATCTATAACTAAAGTATTCTTGACGGCAATTCTAATATCATGGTTTCGTTCCCATAATAAATAGAATTAAATTATTTTCCTTAAGATATTGAATGCTTTTACAAAATAGGAACTACAGAACATTTAAGCACACCTTGCGAATATAACAGTAAATGCGAAGTTTATATTAAAGTAAGAAATATAGTTAAAGGAGAATCAAGCGTAGCAATAGGTCCTATCTAAAATCCAAATAACATATCTGGCACATCGTTTTTCAGGTTATGTATCTTATACAATGACTATGCAACAGAATGTAATGATTAGTTTGGAAAAGTTTATTTTGGAAGAAAACCAGGTAAAGATATATACAAATTTTAAACATAGCTAAATAGTATTAATACACATATTCAAATGTATAAAAATTGAAATTATAAAATGATTTTATCTTTTTTATTTAAATTGAATATATTATTTCTTAAAAATCTTAACTTCAAAAGATAGAAAATCATATTAATAGTGCAAAAGGTTTAAAAATAGTTTTAAGTACAAAATATTATAAATACTTAAAATTTGTAAATCAAATCTTAGAGCTTTTATTTTTGAGTTGCATTAAACATAATTATAATTAATAAGACTGAATTTATTTAAAAATCATTAATTTGAAAAATATTAGTAAATTAAAATTGGATTAATTAGAACCTTTTCTCTTCATTTAATTTTTAAAATTATATTCTATCTATCTATTTTTAGTAATCTGAGATTAAATATTACTTAATTAAAATTTTGAAATGAATCCTTACTTTAATTAATAATTTTCTTTTCTTAATAAAGCTATAATGCCATACGCAGATGTTTAATATAAAAGCTCTCTTTAAGTGAATGAAGGAAGTTCTTGGCGATTTGATTTTAAATTACAAGGAATTTATGAAATTAATTTATTTAGTATCAGAGTAACATTTCCTGAAGGGTTTATAACTAAATCTGCTTTTTGTGATATTGAAGGTAGCTAAGAAAGGATTAAAACAGTAATCCTGTACAACTAAAGAATGATTGAGTGTTGGAATATTGCAAAATAGCTTTAAGGTAATTAGTAAGTAAGAATCATAAATATGATAAATCCTTAGGGTAAAGTGGATTTAAAGAATTTCTAAATTGAGCTAATATAACAATCAAATAGTTTAGTTTTTGAAAAAAAACTCTTTGATCCTTAATTAAATATTTAGCTGTAAGTAGTAAATATGAAAGCGAAGGTAAATCAAGAAAATAATTTCAAGTATTCTAATAGTACTCTCACTTTCTAGATTAATCTAGAAAACAAACTAGGAGAAGGAGGTATTCTTTCAATATCTTTTGGAGTTTAATGGAGTTTATGGGCTCTTAATTGTACTGTTATCTAAGGTTTCTAAAATTATATTGGAGATATTACAAGGTGCTTTTTGAATTCTAAATATAACAGTTACTATATTCAAAATTTTAAAGAAATTGATTTTACACAATAAATAGTAGTGAAGATTCTTGTTTAATCTCCTTTAAGTGAAGGTACTTATCCAATTAAAATATAGGCATTAAACTCTAAGTAGCAAACAGTTGAATAATCCACAGTAACAGCAATCACAAATTCCACTTGTAAATATTTTATTAATTTCAGATTAATTTTTACTTTTTCTTTTAAGTAATAGAAAATTTATTTAAAGTTAAAAATATACTTAAATCAAATTTTGCATTCAAATATAATACAATTTTCATGAATAAATACTTATACAACAAACTAGTAGTAATATAATTTTATGAAATAAAATTTTTAAAAATTATCATAAAACTGGGAATTTAAAAAAGTACTCTTAAAGCCTTTTAAAAACCTTATTTTTTAAAACATTTAAAAAGTTATAAAAATAAATGATCAAAAAATACATAAGTTAATAATAGGAATTACAAATACTGTTCTATTTTTATAAAAGATTTCTTTCTTAATTACTTTTTGTCTCTATTTATTAACTTTTAATTTTTAAGAAAATCGCAATATAAAAACTAATAGTTCGATATAATTTTATGGTTTTTAAGATAGTACTAAAATTGGCCATATATTAATCTTAATAACAACCAAATTATTTATTTGATCAATTTTTACCTATCTTTTATAAATTCCCCACTCTTCAAAATGTTCTAATTAATTAATATTACTATTAAATGTAAGATTATTAAGTATTTAATTTAATTAATATATTCTTACTTTTTTAATGATACATGATTGATAGAATATTTACTTAACTTAATATTTACAGTTGGAAGTCTAAAAAGATTTACAGCTAACGCTGTAAGAAAGTCATTTAAATTATAAGCTGATAAAGCAGGCCCATTAGAATCAACATTCTTCTTAAAGAAAAATCTTCCAGCAACAAATTATAAATCTACTGGAAAGGTTGTCATTGATATTTTTCCAAAAATACTAAAACCCTCTACAAATTATGGAATAGTTAAATGTTACTTCTTTGGTAATATTTTAGCTTCTAATTGTGATTTTGATGATCACACTTACGCTGACCGCACAAAAATAACTATTTACACTCCAGAGAACTTTGATTATTAAGAGAGTGAAACTCCAATTACAGTGACAACAGAAGGATCAAAGCCAGGCTATAGCGATGGTATTTTGTTAGATCATCTAGTAAAAAGATATTTATTTCATTATCACTTCTATGATAATGATTTGCCAATCTCTGAACCAACAGAAATATATTATTAAGAGTGGGTTCCTGATGCATTTGAAATACCTGATTTAGATTTCAATTACAACATACTTATCAGAGAAAAAAATGAATATACACATATGCGGTAAATTATTTTTTTAAAAACATAATTTAGAACTTATTTTTTCATATTTTAAAATTAAAATAATTTTGATATAAATAATTAAATCTTATTTATTTTAATAGATTTGAAATGAAATAGCAAATAACATTTTTATAAGGAGATAGAAATTATTTACTAAGAGTTACATTTGTAAAAGATCCTATTAATGTATGGTAAATAGGATAACCTTATTAAAATAACTATGGAATTATTGAAGACTTTCCTTGCTTTTTATATGGAAGTAGCATGGTTGCAAATCCTTATTCAAAATGTGATTTATATTAATAGAGTTCTAGAGATCCTTTTGTTTAAGCATATGGCTTTGAAACACTGTAAGTTAAATAAGGTAGTTGGGTAATTTTAGAAATTCCTCAAATTAAAATAGGAAATGTACCTGCTGGTTCAAAAGGAACAATAAGATTTTCATTAATGGAGGAAACACCTGGAATGATTAATCCAGTAGTTGAATTATATTATAAATAAATATCGGTGTAAATATTAGAACAGTCATATGTTGACTATTCATTTAATCCTAACATAGCTGTTACACAAACGCCTCCTTTAGTTAATCAGCAAACAGATCTTAGATTTTCATGGAGTGCAGCTGTTTATAACCCGTAATATTTAATATATGAAATAGATTAAGTGGGTTATTATGATATAGGTAGAGGAATAATTAATCCTGCTAACTGTGATGGTAACTAGTGCATTAAATTTAAAAAACCAATCCATTGGATTGTCATTTATCCTAATACTCCTCTTAGCTAGCAAATAATAACAAATATTTAAGGAGTATTTTAAAATCCAAATTATGCTGACTAATTTATTTTTAAGGTTAGAGCTATGAAAAATGGTGCAATCGTTAATAAGCATACTTTTAATGTAAAAATAGGCCCTGGAGAAATTAAGAATAAAATATTTGATATTTGTAATCCAGGCCATGTCATGAATTCTATTAATGATTTAATAAGAAAAAATGAGGAGAATGAATTCTTTATCAAATTTGAGGTAATAACTTAGATGCCTAGGAATTCTCTAATACGTTTAACCTTTAGAAATATAAAAACCTAAGTATAAAATAATCGCCATATTAATTTTTGTAAAATCATAAGTGGATTAATTCCATATGATGAAAATCCTATTTCCTGCATAACAGAGAGCGCAACAGTAATTGAAATCACTCATTTTGAATTAGTCTAAAAAAATACACTTATTGAAATTCACTTCAGGCTTCTTACTGATAGCTCTGCAGTCATAAACCCTATTGTAGATATTGAAACATTTTATGAACCTTAAAATGAAAAACTAATTGATTACAGCTACACAATTCAATCTAATACACCAAACATATAAACAAATTATGTTGATTCACAAGTAAAATTCAAAATTTTAGATGAAGCAGTAAGATCAGAGAAAAGAGAAAAAGGTTATATTGGACCTGTGATAATTGATTTTACTCCAAATTTAATAAATATTCTTAAAATTATTAAGGTAATCAAAATTTTTTTTTCATTTGGATAAGTTATAAATTTTATCAAAAAATAAGGTAAAATTCGACATAAATTTTAAGACTCCAAGAAATTATGGAAAAGACTCGCTCATTTGTTTATTAAATGAAGTCAGATTTAATTGTATTTACACCATAAATCCTCTATATATAACAATAGATATTTCATCAAATACTTTAAAAGCTTCTCCATCTTATAGATTATCTATATCTACAGAGTATATATCTCCTTAAGATGGTTTAGTTCATCCACAAACGGAAGGTTTTTATCCTATCCATTTAGAGCTCTAAGATGTAAATGGTTTAATAAATTAAGCAACTAAATGGTTATTTATAAAGGCACCTAAACTATAATTTTTATACATAGAAAGTGTTATCAGAAATTAAAAGAGAGCAAATATGTTCTATGTTAACTTTAAAACTACGTTAAATGTTTAAAAGCATAGCTTAGGAGGTAGAATTCATATAGAATTTCCTACTTTAGATCCTATGGGTAACCCTTAATTCGATTTAGATTTAGGGGGTTATAATTAAAGTGGGGATGATGTTGGTTGCAGGTTTATAAAGTTAGGAGTTAAAATTGGAGATATTGGAGATTTTAACGACAATAGATGTCGCCTTATTAAAAGTCAAAGAAGAGGCAATCCTGCAGTAGTAGAAATAATAAATTTTCCTTCACTTCCAGCTGGAACTGAGATTCAGATGTGGATAGCTAAAGTTTTCAATCCACCTAACTTTAATTATCCAAACTAACCTACGCTTTAAGTTATGGATGCAAATATATCTGTAAATATTTTTGAATAAAACCCTTAAACAGGTAAAATATTGTTCATTTTGTTTTTAAAACTTAAAAAAAAATAAGTTATATTAAAAATATAATAATATTAATAAAATGTTATATTTAGGGGATTTAAAATATATACATTATGACACTTATAATGTATTTATGGATATAAGAGATGATCCATCTCTTCATGATGCTTATCATCCTTTTAGCTCTTAAGCTAATAATTAAGTTTGGGAAACTGGATCTTAAGTAAATAGTAAATTAAAATCTATGGTCAACTAAGTTTGGTATGATATTACTCCATTCGCTCCAGGAGATCTTTATATTGTAGAATTACCAAATAATTTCCCAGATACTCTAAAACCTGATTGGAAGATGGCTACTTGCCTAACATTTTATGACTGGTGTTTAACTTTTCCATAAATAAATTGGGTAGTTATGTCTATAAGTACAGACTTAGCTGTAAATAATATGTATGCAAGCAATGATGTATTGAGTAATTAAAATTAATCTTATTTTTACTTTAAAATTAACAAAAATAATTAAATTATTTAGTACAAATTTTGCCTCAAAGTGTACCATAGATAGCTACAACATATAAATCTTATGTATGGTAGGGTAGATTATTCAGAGGATATGTTACCCATTAAATTACTCCTCAATAATGGCTATAGCTAATTGGAACTATTAAAAACTATGGATTAACTTAAATAGATTCCCCATAAATGCTAGTCAAAGGAAGAAAAAGAGTTGAAGTCAACTTTAATTTTACTAATTCTAATTTTATTCCCAACTAAGGTGCAATTTAAATTATATTCCCATCAAGAATACCTTCTATTTATTCTCATTGCAGAAGTTCTATTACTGTTGGATCAGGTCTATATTCAAAATCTGGTCCTTATGGTAATGTCGGTTGTCTTGTTCAAGAGAAAAATTCATGGGTAATCTATGGATTTGGTGATATAAATCCTCTAACCAACATTAAAATTCAAGGAATTATTGATCTGCCAAACGATGGTAATGCAGGATATATAGGAGATTTAGATGTTATAACTTATGGAAGTCATGAATATGATAATATTTTTAACAAAGGTAGGATAATAGATAAGAGTCTAGCACTTCCAAATAGTGGATTTACTATTGATAACTTTTAAACGAAGCAAATTGAAGATATAGATCTATTACATATTGAGACTAAAATTTTAAGAAATGCCTATAGGGTAAAATCTATTAATATTTTATAAATAATTATTTTAAAAATAAAAATATTTAATTTAGACACCTTTGACTTTTAAATTTAAAATTGATAACAATATATTTGCGAATAAAGGAAGAATTAGAATGATGTTTTATCAATACTCTTAATTGTCATTTAATGATAATATTGGATATTCTTTTTAATATTACTCTACAAGTTAGTATGTTTGCAGTATTTAAGTTGTAACTACTTAAGAGAACTATGGCTGTAAGGTGGAGTCAATTACATTAAAAGACCAAGGGTTTAATTAAATATACTATCTTTTTTAGATGATTCCTAATAGCGATTTATTGTCAAACATAGACTATCTTTTTACTTTAACTACAATAGATGGAAATGGATAAGATGAAGGCCTAACTTTTCCAAATTCTGGTTTACCTTACAAAGTAAATCATATTTATTGTTTTAAATAAAAAATAAATAAATTTTAATAAATTTGAAAAGATTGATGTATCTATGTCAGTTTAAGAGCCACAAAGTGACAACGATTACACTCTTCACTAACATTTATATTACCAGGTTTATGGATAATCATTTGCATATTTAAAGTTTACTAGCTATATAACTTTGAAGAATGAGATGAATTTATTTATTTTAGAATTTTAACCAGGATAAACTATTAGAAATGATGATACCTTAATAATAGAAATCCCAACAACCTCTATTGATATGTAATAAAATTTATTTGCAGATGATGGAGGTTTGAATTTGTAAAATTAAGATATTATTTTAAATGATATAATTGATATGTCTCTAACATATCCAGACCCAACTATGGAATGTAGAATTTCAAGAGGACTCTAAATTAAAGGTTATCCATTAAAATTTTTGTGTAGTAACTTTAAATCTTCAGGTAAGTTAAGAGATATTAATCCAAATGATATAATGAAAGTTGCATTTAATATTTAAAACCCTGATGTTTCTTCCAATCATTATTCGATCCCTGTATAAATATATATTCAAAGAAATTATTAAAATGCTTATGAGAAAATTCTCTATGATTTAGTGGAAAATGCCTTTTATATTCACTTTTGGAGTAAATTTTTAAAGAATTATTTTAATGAGTTTATTTAATAAATTAAATAAAATAGATCCTTCCACAATTACTGGAGTTAATGGTGATTTTAATGTTGGTCCTTTAACAAAAACAGTTTGCAATATTCTAACTGATTTTAAATTTAGAGTAAGGAATAGCCAGAATCTTGTAAGCAAAAATGAGGACGCTTATATTTTAAGATTCAATTTTGAACTAAGAGATGATGATTATCTTCATAAAAAAAATTGTGCTTATGTGATTACAGGAAGTCTTCCTATTGAATGCGCAGTCTTGCCAAATCTTAGAGCTTTTATAGCCTGGCCTCATCCAACTAACGATTTAGTAGCTTCTCTATAAATATAAACGACAGATAATAAATGGTTAACAAGTTTCTATAGAGAATAAAACGATATTAAAAGATAAATTATTGGGTATGCTTGCTATATTAGAGAACTTTGGAGTGAAAAAGTTATATACTAAGATTTATACCCTGACTTACAACCAAATAGACTAGATACTGTTTATTTCGATCTCAAATTTAAAGATAACGATTATAATTATGCAAATGAGAAATTGGATTTTATTATGGAAGTAATTAATTTATATTATTGAAATTATATTAACTATAATTTTTAGTAAACTTTTATAAACTTAAAAATAGATAATTAATGAATTTTTTTAAAAAAAAGGTAACTTCCCCTTATTGGTTTTATACAGATAGAGTAATCATATCTTTTCCTGCTAATATTGGATGGGTATTGGTAGGCGAAATGTGCTTAGAAAGTCCTGGCTCTGAAATCTAAATCACCTAATGTTGGTTTGTAAGTAACTCAGGCTAAATCCAAGCATGGATTGATATAGCTCACAGAGTAACATAAAAATTATCTATTATTTTTATTTTAAACATTTATCTAAATTTAAGGATAATTATGTCAATGGAGACTAAAATTCAAGATAAAAACTTTTCATAGAATCTCATATGGAAACATTTTATATTCCATCAAATTCAGTATTAAATCCTAGTTTTAATTCATTTATTGTGTCATTCTATCAATGGTCTAGACATCCTTCAATGTAGCCAAGTCCTTGGCGTAGTAATCCTCCTATCACTCTTGATCCATCAACAGAATAGTATACATGCTTCACAAGCAGTGCAACTATGAGATCAGGAGAAAGTTTTGCAGAATCTCCAAATTAGACTTGGAACATTTCATGGTAAAGTGAATAAAATATAGAATTTGACTATGAATACCACAGGTAAAAAACATTATTTAAATATTCATAAGCAACATTTTCGATAAAACTTTTTTTCAATAAAAATTGATCTATTAATTGAGGTAACTTAATTTATTGATTTTATCAAAAAAAAAAAAAAATCTCAAATTAAAAACATTTTATTAAGATAAAATGAAGCTACTTATAAAAAATTTATAAATATATACCTTAATATGAATCTAAACAAACTTAAACTCATAAAGATTGTAATGTTGGTTTATTTTTTAGTTAATATTCTAAATTTTTTTATATCATTTTAGAAAGTAAATTTAAATCATAAAAAATCACAATATGGGTGGAATTTTTAAATAAAGCAAAGTAAATAATGTAATAATAAATATTTAACTTGCATTCAGATTTTTATCATCATTAATTAAAATATAAGTATTTTCTAAGAAAAAATTAATTAATTAATAATATTAAGTTATCAGTTCATTCTTATTATTTAAAAAAATACACTGATAATTAAGGATTTATTAATTTAATTTAACACTCCAACTCACAACTTCCTTTTTTTTGAAGGGGATAGTTTATTTTGAAGATACTTTATAAATTTTATATTTCTAAATTATTAGGTATTTAGATGAGTTTGTTCCTTGTTTTAAGACACAAAGAGCTCCTATAAAAATGGATATTTATTTGCCTACAACTTTAAATAATTTAAAAGGATCATAAAACTTTCATATATTTGATTTTTATTATGGAAATGATGTTATAATTCCAACTCCAATAGAGATAAAAGATTATGTTTAAGATAAATTAATATGTTGGGTAAATAATGATCGAGTCAAATGCCAGAACGACGATTTAAACAAGAAAATTAGGCTCTATTTCTAAACTTAAATTGATGCAAATAATATAATGTTTATCTTCATTACAGCTCATGATACCAATGATATAACTAAAGAAGGATTTAGCTATGTAGGTAATTAATACCAATACAAGTGGTTGTATGAAATTTCATAATATAGAGGTTAAACTTATTATGGATATACAGAACCTTTTCCTATTATGTATAACACTGACGGAGGTATTAAATGTCCCCATAGAGGAATTGAAGATGGTAATATATAAGATAGTTCTACTCAAATACCTAATCATATTACTGCACATTGGTTTTGGTTTAGATTTGCAAGGCCTGATATTTTAGGAATTACTTTTAATTTCAAACCTAGGGATTATGAAAACAGAGATGTTTATTCTTAAAATTTTTTTATGGGGCTTGAAAGTGGTGCTTAGTATCCTTGTTCAAGAGGATTATCTGGAGGGTAGAAAAATAACATTAGATGTATTTACGAAAAAGGTGATAAAACAGGATTTGGTATATCTCATCGTATTCATATATTTGATTTTAACTATTAAGTTGGTGTAAATGAAGTTTTTGGTTTACTCTTTGATTAATCCGATATTTAACTGAAATTAACTGTTGAAGCATGGGGTGGGTAAGCTACTTTTAATCAACCATACGGAAATTATTTTATGGGTTCTTTGCTTTTTGATGCGTAATATTACTAAATTTTCCTTATAAAATAATAAAATATAATAAAAATAAATAATAAGATGGTTTTCAACAATTGACACCCTATGTAAGGTACCTAATTCTTGCACTGATTGTGACAACACATAAAATGACTGTAACTATTAAGGTATAGATTACATGGTTCCAGAGAAACCTGCTTTTATGGATTAAAATATTTTGCATTTTTTTAATGCATGTTAAGTTGGTACCTAAAGCACTGTAATTGTAGAAATAACACTTTAAAGTAAATTTTTTTAAAATTGGATTGATAAAAGACATAATTTATTTAATATCTTTTTATATTTATATAGGCAAAAGTTAATTTGATTCAACGTATGTTGAAGTATGCTAAGTTGATCCATAATATCATGTAAAAGATATGTTCATTTATGAGAAATACGAATGGAATTCTAATCCTGCTTAGAATGAGTATACTAAAAAAGCTTATTTGTATTATGACTTTAGTGATGGAAAAGTGAATAAGTAATTGATATAATTATTTTTTTAATTTACTTATATTTTGATATAAAAGCATAAAATAAAAAAATTCTTTAGATAAAATAACATTATCAAACTCAGAAAAAAATTCTTTTTTTTATTTTATTCCTTTAAAAAACTAGAATTGGAATTGGATATATAAAATGCAAGCACTACAATAATTCGATAAAAACTTATTATTAATGTGGTGATTTACTTAATAGCCGTTTAAGACTTTAAACTAGGTTTGAAACTTATACAAATAAGATATGTGAGAATAGGGTTGGATCATAGCTAAATGTAGATTGCTCATCTCCTTCTATTTTCGCAAATGAATATATTGCTGAAATTCATACTATTGATATTAGCTAATATAATAATGATTATGACTTCAAAATTTTGAAATTTCATGAAGATACTTGGGTAACTCTTGCCGTTAGGTTATTTGATGTCCATAACAATGCATTCAAAACTCCTTACTATGATTCTGTATTAACTTTTAATTATGATTCATTCTTGAACATTCCTAATTTTGGAATTCCATCAGAATGTTATGTAGTAGAAGGTTTAAGAATGTCAGATAGAAGAATGCTTGGTGAAGAGCCATTGTGTTAAATTTTACCTAATCCTAATAATCCTTCTCCTTTAGCATTTATATTTAAAATCACTAATTGGGATACTATAGTAACTAATGAGTATGTTAGAATCTTATTTAAGCATCATGTCATGCAATATGTGTATAAAGTACACGATATTCCAGATCATTCCCCTTTTATAATGAATATTTATGCAAATAATGAAGCTTATGGGGATGGTAAAAATGGACATATGAACTCAAGAAAATGGGTTAATCCTTATAACTTTTACTTTTGCTGGAATATTAATCATTAATTTGTTGTACTTGACTTCAATCATTATGGTACTGATACAGTTTTAATTACTTAAGCTTAGGCTAATTCAAACGTAAAACATTTAATTATTAAAAATTTGTAGTAATTTACTTTTTTTTAGTAAAAGATTTTTTTTTTAAATATTCAAGAAATTTAAATCTTTTAAAAATTTTTTTAAAAAACCAATTTATACTTTTAAATTCAAAATAGGTTTCATTTAATTTAAACACTAATTATTGCAGCTATAGTTAATGTATCGAATTAGCTTTCTTAGGTTTGTAAGATTATGCTATGGGAAGTACTATTACAATTTAGTGGTATGTTAATGATGTTATAAGTACTTGTGTTGATTGGGCAGATTTCAGAGCTAAAGGTGCACATAGTTGGACTTTATGCTTTGATTAACATAAGTAATGTTTATAAAATGGTAAGTTTTTATTTATTTTTACCTTATTTAATATTTTATTTTAATTGTAAGAATGGAATACTGGGTAGGTTCTTAAATTTAGAGTTATATTTAAAGATGTTTTAATACCATTAGATAGAAATTATTGGTGGGTCCATATGAGATTATATGAAAAAACAACTTTTTAAAGATACTCAGGATGGTGTGCTCATGAAGGTTGGGAGTTTATGTGCTAAAATGATGAATGGATAAATTAGTTTGAAGTAGGAAGCTAGTTATCAGTCAATATTTTGTCTTTGTCTTATGACTCAATCACAGAAATAGATTTTACTATAACATAAATATATGAATCTATAGGTTTAGATGTTAATGTGAATAGAATTTTAATTATGGAATTCAATGGACCAGATTGGCTTGACAATCCTATCTATGGAACATAATATGATTTATAAGAAATTAATTGTTTATGTGGTGTCAATACATAATTTTTAACTCCTTAAATATGTGTAAAAAGAAATAGAAGAATTGTCTCAGGAAGGATTTATGATCCAGTTATTCTTTTTTATTTCTCAGCACCTAAAGGTAATTATTTTTAAACAAATATATTTATATTTATTTACTCAGTCAAAAATAAACTTATGATGAATCCTTTTATTTTATTTTAAATTACATTTATTTTTTATTTACTAAAAGGTTCTACTGTCAGGTGCTCTGTCCCAGAAATTATGATATAACCTCAAAACGGTGCACCAAGTCCTAGAAAACTGAAATTCAAAATTATTCGTCCTTCTATTTATGAATGGTATGGAAAAAATGGGGAATAGTATAATTCAAGGGTAAAATCTGAGTATAATTTTACGCCTATTCCTAATAGCTCTACTTCTGATTTGAATTTAGTTTCTAATCCCTCTGTTTTTTACTAAGATAGAACTACTACAGAATTATTTGTAGGTTACTATGATTTATAGATTTCTAATATTAAAAATCTAAACACTCCATATGTTTACATAAGACATGCTTAGATTGGTCCTTTAATGACTTCTGAATTTTGTGAGGATTAAAGTATTTGGGATCCTTAATACACTAAAGTTTATAATTAACATACAAAATTAATTATATGTAGAAGAATTAGTTCATAAACCACAAATGCAGTAATTGGAGCAGGAAAGTATTATATAAATATTATTTACCTAATTCATTTTAATTAACAACATTTTTATAAATAAATAGAAATCTTTATTTTGAACAATGGAAATCTCAAACAAATTCAGATTATTTCTATAATGTGTATGTTTACTAAAATTAAGATCTAAAATAGTAAAAATAATCTTCTTCTATACCAAACAACTAATTTTAACCAATCAAAGCCTCATCTTTTATCGTTGATCACTTCTTCTACTCATATAATAAATCTTCAGATTAATCAATAATAGCAATATAAATTGGTTTAAGGGGATTTTTATGGAGAGAAATAAGAGATGGAGGAAGAGTTGAAGTATATTTGCTTAGAGTTCAAGTTACTGGAATAACATCAGGTAAATTTTATTTAAGAGTAAAAGAAATTAAAAAATTAAATAATTAAAGCTTGCTCTGCTAGAATTGAAAAAGAATTTTAACATATCTTATGGTGTTATGTAGACAATAGAAATCCTGATTATTGGATAATAGTTGTTAACAATCTATTCACCGAAATACAAACAAATAATTTTTTGAATATTTATTTCTCAATGAAAAACCCCTCAGGATATACAAATAGGTTTGTGTAATATACAGCTAAATTTTATTACAATTATAAATCTGATAGAGACTATAAAGTTTAACTCTAAGATTAATTTACTCAAAATACATTTGATTTCTCAGAAATTGATAAAGGATATTCTAGAATTGCTAATACAATGTCTCGCTTTTATGGCTTCAAACCCAAAATTTTTATAAATAAAAGATATGAATAAAGATTTTATACTAAATATATGACACATAAAGTATGGCTTTCAAGAAAAGAGTAAAATAAAATTATTTGCTAAATTTATTTTAAATTAACAAAATAAGAAATTTCTTCAATAAAATTAGAATATAAAAGCTCATTTTATTTTTTCTAATATTTAAATAATTTTTTTAGGATTATTACAAACGAAGAATGCTTAGAAAGTGGATTTGATTGTAATACCTGTATGGATGTTAGAATTAGAGAGTATGATCCTGTTATCCTGCAAAGATATTAGTAAATAATAAAATTTTTCATTTAAATTTTAATTTAAAAATTAATAATATTAAGTGAAATAGAAATTAGAAGCAGATCTTGGTTAGGTAATGGATTTAGGATTGATTAACCTACTCTAAGGTTCTTTAAAGTAGGCTCAAGATTAGAAATCATTATATCTGCGAGAACAACAAATATACATATTGGTCTATGGAAATAGAATAATCCTTATAAAACAGGACATATGCTTGTTTATGATTTTGCTTAAGATGTGTATTAATTAAAAACAAGTTATTTTCATTTAAAATAAAAATATTATTTTTATATAATTAGAAAAACCATGTAAAACAATGATCATCAGTCTAATACAAAATACAATGATTACTCAACAGATAAATAAACAGATGAACTAAGATTATAATATTTCTATTTCACTAACTAAATACATAATTAAATTACTTCATTTATTATTGGAATGTTTGTTAAAAGCGGTAGCACTGTGGATTATCCAAGAATATATTTTGAGTTAAAATTCCCTATTTTGAAAGTAGCAAATATTCCAGGAGCTATTCATGGCAAAATAATCCCATGTTAAATTTCTTTGGTTTTAGAATCTCAAAACCCTAATAGAATCAATTCAGCTCGATGCAGAGTTTTTGATATTAACAGTATTCCATTAATTTTAACAAAAATAAATTTAAAAATATATTTTTTTTGAAATTAGCTCAATCTTATTAAGGTTTAATGGTTAGAATTGAGGAAGTTAATTAATTTAGTCCTTAGTCTTTATTGACATTTGCCTTTGATGATTGGCTTCTACCTGACTCTACTAATGGTTACACTCCTATAGATATCGAATTCAACCTTTATAGAGCTTACACGCCAACTACTGCCTCTCTTTAATACTCCAGATATTATCTACTTCTAAAAGAAATGATCTTAGTAGATGGAATAAACACCTAAATTTGGAATAATACTGTCATTCGTAAATTAAAATTCAAAAAACTAACATATTAATATTTTCATAAAAAAAATTAGCTCCCGTATAATTAAAATCTCCTAATAGCTATGTTTATGGAACAAAAAATGTTGAATATAGCGATAATATAATTAATTCTTGGCCTTAGCCTACTACAGGTTATTTAGATACTTGGGGGCTGCAAAATACTGCTGGATAAAAGGTTTATTTTTTATATTTTTATTAATTTTATTTACTTTTTAATTGAATTTTAA
The DNA here is from genome assembly GCF_000189635.1 of Tetrahymena thermophila SB210. Lineage (NCBI taxonomy): Eukaryota > Ciliophora > Oligohymenophorea > Hymenostomatida > Tetrahymenidae > Tetrahymena > Tetrahymena thermophila. The sequence goes on from NW_002476361.1 coordinate 335,100, forward strand.
GTTTTATTTTACCTAAATATTTTAAATAAAAGATGCGATTAATATTCACTGATGGTTTAATTGGTGGAGATAATACGCCTGATTCAATGAGTTATTTCGATGACTATGGTTAGCTTTAGTTACTATGGTTTAATAGAAAAACAAGGTCCGCTTATATATCTGCTCCAAAAAGAGACAATAATACTAATTCAATTAAAATATCTATTAAAAATGCAGTTAACCCTTATCCTTATTAAAGAGACACTTGGAATTTAAATGGAAAAATAGATTATCAATTATTCATGGGTTAATATTGGAATTTTGATGGTGATGGATTTAGATAGACAGATATAGGTATCATAGACTTATCTTCGAATGTTCAATGGTCTTAATTTATTAAAAGCGTTCCTTTATTCAATATAGATCTTACCAAGTCCCATCTTGTAAATATTTAGTTTATTTTATACATTTATTTATTTAAAACATTTTACTAAAATAAAAAAAAATATTAGACTGATGTCCTTCCTACATATAACTATGCAGCTAATTAGAGTATAACTATGAGATTTAGAATAACACATTAAATGAGCAAAGCTGAAAGAGTAAAAAGACAATTAACTAATGTTGTATTTGATTTTACATAAGGAGTTAAGTTTATTCATAAATGCTACATATAAAGTGAGGGTCAGAAATAAAATGTATTTATTTATAGATATGTAGACTGCTAAATAGGTTTCAACAATAATAAATATTATGTCAATTTAATTGGGATAGCAAATTGGGAAGATACAATCCCTTACTAAATGTTTTTATAAATATAAACAGACTAAGATAGCATTGCTTATTAAATATTAACTTATTCGTAAAATGGAGAAGTTGAGTTTTTCAAATAAGTTATTGTCCCATCAACATTATTTAGCAAAATTCATAATACTTTTAATTATTTTACATTTATTGAGGGAAAATATATTTCTGATTATCATGAATTAGCTTAAAGAAAAATATTTGCTAATAGTGCTATTAATACTACATGGAGATTAAGATTTAGATTTATTTTAGATGTTACACTCAATTATAAGTAAACTACAATATTTGTTGATCCTATGACTAATGCAGATTATTTACAAATTAATTTACCTTCATCTCTAACTAATGGTTATATTTAAAGTGATCCAAGTTAATGGTTAATGTGCTATTTTATTCCTGAAATATCTTTATATGATAAATTAGGTAAAATGAAGATTTTTTTATTTATTTTTTAAATTTCTTTCAAACAAATTTAAAATTCATAGTTAGTCTAAAAAATAAATTTTTTAATTAAAAAAAAAGCATTACCTTTATATTCTAAATGTAAAGTTGAAACTAGCGCAAATCCATACTATTATGTTCTCACAGCACCTAGAGATACTTTAGTAAATGGTCAAACTTATGTAGTTCACATATCAGAGAAGAGAATTTAAGGTGCCTCTTTCATTCTTCCTGGAGCTCCATAAAGATCTGAGTTCATTTGGTATTGCTATAGTCCTTTTGCAACAACAACGCCATCTTATGATACTTTTATTACAAGGATAACAAATAGATTCAAAAAAGCTAAAATTAATCATTTAACTACTACTTCAGAAGACTATGATGTTGCTGAAATTACTTTCACCCCTTCAGTCTCTCTTAATCGAATGTCAGAGTCATATTTCTTGATTGAAATAGATAGTATATATTTCTAAAAAATTGGTTTAAATTATGAAGATTTTGATATAATAAATTCATATAAAAGAGATGGATTACCTGAATTTATTAATGGAAATGATCATTCTTATTTAATAGAACCTCCTTTCTCAAGTGGATTTTCTTTAATCAATTTTGGTTAGCATAGTAATTTCTATGCAAATATTATGATCAATCATGTTAATGGATAGGATTTGAATGCTGATTAATAATACATTTTCAAAATTCCTATGATTAGAAACCCTGCAAATTAGCATTCTTCTCTTTCTTATAAAATTTCTACAATTTTCATCAGTAATAAAGATATGAGAAAACAAATTTTAGATGAATTTTGGTTCATTAATCATGCGTATGTTGACACAGTACATACTGATATGACAGATGCTAACTTTAAAATAAATTCCTTCAACGATTATGTACTATAAAATACTATGGATTTAAGTGTTTAGTTTAATTATGATATAGGTCCACCTTAAAGAATTCTTTTAAAATGGGATAATAATAATGATATTGCAATTGATAGGAAGCAACTAATGGCAATTTAAATCTCTGGATGTAAGGTTGAAGTCTTTGATAAAATATATTTGATTATGGTAACCCCTTAATCTTTTTAATAATCAGCATGGTCTATCATGAGTTTAGGAACTAATTTTTAATCCAATACTTACTCAGTTTAATACGGGTTTTGGTTTATATACATAACTAATAAATCATTAACTTAATATTATCATAACCCCCAGCAGAAATAGCTCAAACCATTATTAGATCTTACTCCTAAAACATTTGTCTAAAAAATAGGATTTGAAACAATAAATAGTGTTTGCCTTTACAGATTAATTATTTCTACACCAAGTTAAGTTCCTATTGGAGGATATATTGAAATAAATCTATCTAATGAACTAGATGGATTTGAACCTTACTGTTATACTTACTCAGAATTCAAGTAAGTTGACTCAACAAACCCTAAGTAAGTTAAATATGGGCCTCTTGAATGCCAAATGCTAAATTCTAAATAATATGTAATAAAAGGGTTTAACAGTTTTATTGCATCTACAAATATAAATGTAGACTTATATCTTAAAAATGTGAATAGTGGATCTGTGGTCAACCTTTCAAATGTTAGTATATATGGAACATAAAATTCTTAAAGCATAATAGCAATTTCCAAACCTGTACCTTAGGTAACAATTCTATCTAGTAATCCAGGAATGAGTTAGTTTGAAATATTAGATAGAGTTAGTTATCCTATTTATGCAAAAGAGTGGTAAAAATTAAATTTTGTTTTTACTTTGAGATCAAACAATTTACTGATTAATTAAAACTACAAATTAAAATTTAATCTTCCATCTGGCTGGATAAATGCAATCGGAACAAGAATAGAGTTAAAAGGTAGATATAAAAAAAACGATTCACCTATCATGACAGACGATACTTACCCATCACCTCCTTATAAATACAAAGATTGGACTACTTCCAAGCATAGCTTAGAAGGAGATAAACTAGTATTTGATATTAATGTAGATGATCCTTTATTAAATCACTATTCCATTAATAATTAAACCGAGTATATTTTTTCAATTGAATCTTAAAGAGCAGATATAGCTAATTAGGAAGGTCTTTTAAATGCTGATAGAGGTTTGTATAATTTTTATCTGGATGCATACTAAGACAACAAACTGCTTGAAAGAACTTATAATGAATATTACGTAAAACCCAGAGAAGATGTATCTGATACATTTAGAGTATAAGTTTTAAATACAGGTGCAGGATAAAAGACAGCAATTAGATTTAGTTTTACAATGAATTATGATAAAGCTGTTCAGGGTGACTAAGTTTGGATTGAATTTTAAACATTTGATAGGTTAAATAAAGTATTTAAAAATGATCTTGGGTTAGGTTTTAGCGATATTTCAGATAAAATAGATTGCTAAGAGAGATTTGGATTTCATAAAATATCAAACTAAAGAATTGTGTGTTATATTTTTAAAGGAAACTAAAATTTATTAGCACCAAAAAGAGGAACTCCTGTTCTAATAAAAATTTTAATCTAAAAAGATATTCCAAGCACAGAATTAGTTGATTTTTGGATAGCTTATGCAGAAAATCCAATTACTGTTGGATAAGTTGCAGGTATTAAATTGAGCGTTAGAAGAGATTGTAGAGATGATAGCCCGCATTTTAATTGTATTCTCTATCACGCTGAGCACTAATATTATGTAACACAATCAATACCTCTTAGCTAATATTCTTCAAATGGAGCTTTCTCTGCAAATTCAAATATTGTAACTCTTACTGCTTCTCATACATTCACTATTAAATCATCAGTTGATATACAATCAAATTAATACATACTAATTTAATACCCTTCTAACCATAAAAATCAAAATACCTGCTTATCATTAGTTGGAGAGTGTTTAGAATTTCCTTAGTATAACTGGGTATTTACTAAATTTATAAATTTTAATTTATTTCTAAAATTTGAAAAAAATTTTATTAAAACACCTTATTATTTGAAAGACCAAATGTCATCCATCCCCTTAAAATTTATAACATCAAAATAACTTAATTAATATATTTAATCTTTCTTACTGTTTGTATAAATAATATTTTTATTTTTGAAATAATAGGTTTTATTTAAACCAAGTGCTTTAATCAAAGCAGGGTTAGATACTTCAATAAAGTTGGATAATATGATAAATGGATGGCATAGAAGAAGTCCTTCTCCAGATAATTATTTCCTTCTCTAGGTATTTGATAATAACGGAAATATAGTTTAAACTTTTAAAATTACACATAACTATTATGACTATTTTTTGATAAGTAATTTTTTAATTATATAGAGAATACTTTTAAAGATTAATAAAATTTATATTATTTAGATACTTAAGGTTCAATAATTAACACTCAAACTTATGACTAAAAATACCATATTAACACACTATTCCTCAAAGAAAACTTTATGAACGTAGCTTAGTTAGACGTACTTAATATGTATATAGAATAAGAAATCAACTATTTTAGATTAGATAAGCCAAAGGAAATCTCTAAATTTGATTTAAATTATTGCAATGCTACATTAACTATAATACCTACAACTTTAAGATTACCCTACCCTCTTAGATATGATTGTGAAGTTCATGAATAATATATACTCCTTATTAGGACAACACATTTCCCGCCGTGGGATTTTACTTTCACCAAATATAACTTAAGAATTTATTTTAAATTTATTATTGATGGCAAAATACCTCTTATGGATGGAGTTTTGCCTAGATCAGCTAATCCTTTTATACTCTATGGATGTGTGGTTCGTTGTGACGATCCCTTAGATTCTAAAAACATTTTATCATGGTCTCATGTAACTTAATCAAACATTCCTTGGGATATATCATATTACAATTAGCCTAATTTAAATAACGCAGGATTCTACACATAATCATTTTATTAATGTTAAGCTCACATCAATGATTTAGTTAGCCTTTAGATGATGATTTAGCCAAATACTAACTCTTCAACTTGTGACATCAATTAGCTAGTATTTACAGTATCTGATGAGTTCATATATCCTTCTACTCTAACTTTAGATTAGTGTACAATTTAAGGTAATAAACAAATAATATAAAAAATACAGGAGTAAGTATTAATTTAAATTTCTATTATTTAAAAAAAGGCATTATATAAGCCCCTGTAGATTCATGCTCTGTTTCAAGAAGACAGGGTTAAACATAAGTAAAATTAATTTTAAAAGAAAAATTAGGAGACTTAGCTTAAATAGTTACAATTAGTGACAAAGATGTCAATAAAATATTTGTTGCTCCTTCATATCCTGGTATGTTTTACCCTATAAAGTTAGATATGTATTGTGATTCAAAGCTTATCGAGACTTAATTCACTAACTTCACTAATGTAAGAGGTGAAAATTTAGATGTAAGCTATTTGAAAATAATGAATTCTTTAGATGAAAAAACTCCATAAATTTATGAGTTTTAATTTAGAACTGGAAAGCATGCTATTCCAAATGGTTACTAAAGAATAATTTAGGGATAACTATCTTAAGGAATATATTCTAGTATTTAGTTTATATTTGAGTGGATAGGTGATGGATATAATATTCATCAAGGTTATACATATGATTTAGGTATGAACATTAAAGATGGCTCAGAAGTAGGTTGTGCTATAAAAAGTGGATTAAAATTGATTTAAGGAAATATACTTAAGTGCATTTTAATTTATGGAAAAGGACCTGAGAAAATGCCTTAAATTTCAATATCTAATTATGAATAAATACCTCCTAATACTTAAGTATCGATATTGATTACTAACATTTAATCTATTGGGGCAAACTTTTTAACTACAATCAAAATTGGTATTATTTATTATAATTTATTAAAAATTTTATCAATTTTTAATTTATAAATTAATTTGTAAATTTATAGGTGTGTTGATAACGAATCCTAAATTCAATTCTGAAGCATATTTTTACGACCTAGTTGCATATATCCCTGATAAGACAAGTGCTTTAAATTCACCAATAGCCAATACACACGATGATGTTGTTGTTACAGGAAACAGCTAAATACACTCTTCATCTAACTATCAATTCACATTTACTTTAGGAAGAAGAGCTCTCAAAGTCACAGATTACTTTGGTATATAATTCCCTGATAATTTTATTAACACATTGATGTATGATCCTTCTACAATAAATTGTGTATCTACATGTAGCTCTATTTATGTTTTCCCAGCTTCAAGCATGGTATATCTATAGCCTAAAACAAATTTAGCAGCTAATAGTTAAGTTGTTTTCTAAATTAATGGAATTCCCAACCCAAATTATGCAGTAAGAGGATAAATTACTATTAAATAATTTACATTTATTGACCGAAAAATAGATAGCTAATATAACGCTTAATTTTCTGCTAATTTTACTCCATCATCCCTATTTTAAAATGCTAATGTTGAAGTTTCTTCTTAAACTGGCGGTGAAACTAATGTTCAGTATACCTTCTAATTCTAACTAGGGCACACAGTACCAGCTAATGGAGCTATTTCGATTGATTTCCCATTAGATCTTTATGATAATCCTAAATTATCCTCAGAACCTATCAAATGCAAATTATTTGGTGATGTTTTTGATGAATTCAATAAGTCAGTTTGTAAATTTGCTGGTCCAAACAGACTTAGTATTGCTTTGGTTAATACTTAATTGCTTCCAAATTCTATATACAAAATAATAGTAGATGGCATTACTAATCCTAATAAGAGTTATGATTAAGCTAGCAAGCAATAAAACTTTGTATTTTCATCTCATTTCAATAGCAATGCTATATTAAATCAAATCATTGCTCAAAAAACTACTAGTCCTCCTATATTGTATGTTACAGCTTTGAAGAAATGTATCGTTTAAGTTAGCCCATTCATCAAAAATACAAAATTAAAATCATTTTACTCATTTAAATTTTCTTGTAATGTATAGATTAAGAATAAAAGTATAGTGGAAATAAATTTACCAACAGAATATAGCATGAATAATAAGTAAGATACTTATGATTGCTCAAGTTTTGAATAATCCACTCTTTATACAAAATAATGTACTCTTTAGGAGATTAAAGGATAATTGATTCTGTCTGCTTAACTGAGAGAAATAACAAATTCTTAATAATTTACTATAAATTTAGATTTATATAATCCTAGCATAGAAAATAGTAAATATATTTTCTCAGCTAAATTTAGGTAGTAAAATCAATATTTTGCAGACACATAAAACACAGGAACAAATTTTGCTAGCATTTTTGAAAATCTAAAAATAATATTTACTAAAAACCAAGACAATCATTCTTAAATTAAATTATAGAATGTGCCAATAAATGCAGCTGAGCCTGCTTATTATATTTTTAAAGTAAAAAAATATAAATTTGATTCTAATTAAATATAAAATATTATATTTTAAAATCTAAAATATTAAATATTTTTTCATTATCCTATTAAATTTAAAAGACCCCAAGCTTAAGAAACAAGATATAGATTGAACAGACCTCTATTATATTCCCTAATCATTTTTCAAAAAACCTAGGAGAGAATCTGAAGTGCTTTATACTTAATTCAAATAACGAAGCATATAGATTTTCAATACATGATATTCTAAAATTAAAAGCTAAATAATTAAATGATTATTAAAATTTTATTTAATTGCCATGTTCAACAAATTATGATTATACCATAAGTAATCCAAATATCATAAAATAATTCTAAATAATTATTTTTGTTTTTAAATTAATAAGCATTCTTAAATGTTAGAAGCTTTTATAACGAAAGCTCTTTTGAATGGGACTACTTAATGGTTTAAAATGTATATAATCCTGGAAAATTTTATTTAGACACTTACAAGTAAACTTTATTTTTTTGAATACTTAATAACATAAATTTATAATAGAATTATTCACAGTAGCGATGGGATAGCATCTTGGGTTTTTGAAGATAATTTATACTATGAAATTATTGATACAGCCAAATAGCTTGATATTAAGAAAATAGAAGCAAAAATAACTAGTACAACTGTCTTTTCTCCATATATTTTTGAAATTTACACTCTTTAGTAGCTAAAATAGAGTACTCTAACTGGAATAATGATTGATTTACCAGATTAATATGATATTTCTCTTTAACCTTAAGACATTTCTTGTTATAGCTCAATTAGCTAGAAAATTAAAACTAGCTGTTAATTATACAATAATACAATACTATTATGGTCAGAGATATTCAAAGTTGATAACGTTTTTCACTATATTTATGTAGAATCGATTATTAATCCCTCTATTACAGATCCTTGCAAAGAAAATTAATTTAAAAATTCAAATTTTAAGCTAACTATACTTGATTTGTCGACAAATGAAATTCTAGCAACATCAGTAAAATAAATTTTTTTTATTTATTATCAGATTTATGAATTAAAATAAATTTAGAAACCTAATTAGTAGGCATGCTTATAGTATTCTAAAGACCTCCTATATATAAAAATAGATGGACCTACAATGTTAGTAAAAGGGCTTTCTTATTAGTTTAAGGTAAATAAATTTTTTTTTATTTTTTATTTATTATCCTCTTTTATTTAATAATTTTATGAATTAAATTTATAATTATTTAAAGATGTAAATTGAGAGACCTGCAAATGTGTTAAAACTAATTCCTAAATATAACAATCTATACTTTGATTTAATACCTAATATTTTGGTATTTAAAGATTTTGATCTACCATCAGAAATAAACTTCATAATATTGGTTAAATAAAGTGCTAAAGTAGGCAATTAATCTATTAAATTTGATAAAATAGAAACAAGAGAAGATTCTTATATAAAATCGGGAGATTAATATTAGTTGCCTCCAATACTAAAATTTGTTGTAGTAGAAAATTAGAATACTATAAACCATGTTTTAATAGAAGATTTAAAAGCAAATTCTATTGGGGGAATAGTTACAGCTTTTGTAAATGTCCCAGAGCCTCCATCATAGAATATGTATCTTAATATAGATATTACAAACTCTAAAGTAATTTTTTATTATTTTAAAAAGAATTTTAATTTGAAAAATTCTAATCTTATTTCAAAGTTAAACTACAAATTAAATGATGTAAAACTTTTTTAAAAATCATTATTCAAAAAAATTATTTAATAGATCAATTTTTTACATGAAAATATAAATATTTTTTAACATGATTTTTAATAATTATTAAGTTTTTTTTATTTTCAAACTATAAATTCTCATAAATTATTTCATTTTTCTCAATAATTAAAATTTACTTTAAATGTTAAAATTAATAAATTAACTTATCTCACTGAATAATTATATTAATAAATTTAAATTATAAAAAAAGAATATAGATGTTTAACCTTCTAAAATTTTGATAACACATGAATAAAGAAATTATAATTTTACAATTAAATACTTATCAGATAAAGTTACTTAGCCTATTCCATTCTACTTCTCTCTATAATCAAATTAAAATATTGTTCATTAAATAAGATCTCCTGTTAAACATTTGGTTATTACTCATATAGATTAACACTCAAAAAACAAAATAGCAAAATTAGAATTTATGGATAGTATTCCTCATGAAAGCTACTACAAAAATCATTTGGGAAGAAGTATTGACACTCATTTAATATAAAAAGATGAGCTTAAGCCTTAAATATTGTCCATAAAAACTGTATCTATATAATTAAATAAAGTAGTTTTATATTTAATAACTAGCTAACCTGGATCAGTCAGATACTTCATTACTTATAAAAATTCTAAACCTCCTCTCTCAGCTTTAGAAGTTTTCTCTTTTAGTTATTCAGAAGGAATAATTATCACAAAGGGTGAAGTTCATACTAAGTAATATTTCCCAGAAGCTAAAGATTATACAGCAGAAATAAACATTAAAGAATTAAATTATTCTACATCTTATGAGCTATATGCAGTTTGTAATAATGGAATGGGAATATCGAGAATAAAAAGTGCTAATTTTACTACTTCTTATTTAAAAGCAGGAACTATTTTCCATTTAACTCTATCTTAAAATACAAATTCTCGAGAATTAATTAAGTAGCTCTCATAAGCCCTTAGAATTAAACATAGTGATATGGCCTTATTAACATCAAAACAGGTAATTGATAATTAAGGTGAGAGGATAAAGAATGATTTATTCACTTTTGAGATAGCCATTGCTCCATAGTCTAATGGTTATGACATCAATTAATACATTAAAAATATGATTCATAATAATCAAGAAACTTTCATCAAATTAATGAAAAATTATGTGTAGGGATTTGAAACATATAGAGTTGAACCTTTTTCAAGAAAATATATGAATGGAATGACTAAAATCACTGATCTGAAACCAAAAGTAGAAAATGTCAGTTTTTATTCAGCAAATATTACTGTAAGATCATGGGAAGATTCAATAGTTTATGCAGTTGTTCTAGAAGACAAAAAAAATAAAAATATTACTTTACTTTCTTAATAAATAATTTTAGGATTTGATTAGCATAATAACCCAGTAAAAGAGTTTTAGTCCACAAAGTCATACTCAAACTCTAGCAATTATTACAATGCAAATCTATATTTCGATAATCTAAATGATGGAACCAACTATACAGTTTACATAACTGCAACTAATGTAATGCCTTACTCCGAATAACTAAAATTTTTACCTTTACAAGATAATAATGTGATAATGTTTAAGTTTAGCACTCCTTTCAATTATAGTAATTAAATTACTTTTAATTTAATATTATTTTAAGAATAACTATATTAACTAAACATATTAAAAATAGATTTAGATAGTTGTCTTATGATTGAAGATTTAAAAGACATAAATATATAGCTTTCATAAATAATAGAAAAAAGATATTAAACAGAAAAATAGTTTGGATATTGTAAAAAAGTGAAATAAAAAACTAATTCAACTAAAAAAATATTAGGATAATTTAATTATTGAATAATTAAAATTTTTATGTTCTCAGTTTTGATATTATAAGTATTGTATTTTTATAAAATCAAATAAACAAAAATTAACTACTTTTTAAAGGCACAATAATTATAATTGCACTTTATTATAAAAAAAATTTTGACAATAACTTTTAAATTTAATTTTAAAAAGATTTGAAGCTCTATAAAAATATAATATTTGTCTCATAGATATTAAAATAGTATCCTAAATATAATTTACTGCTAGTAAAAATGCAATAATTTAATTTTCTTTTTATATTATTTATCTTTAAAATTTTGTAATACACAGCTTTTAAGTGCATAATAATAAATTGTTTTTATATTATAAATATTTAGATATATATATACTTAATGGATTATTATGTAGTTTAGTATTTTTTTAACTTTTTTTTAGATTATCCTATACAATTTAAGTTTTATTTAAAATTAAATTATGAATTATTTGTTTTTAAACAAAAACAATAATTTGGAATAAAAAATTATATAATTTAGTATTTAATTTATTTAATTATAATTTTGAATAGATTTGATAAAATTTGATAAGAAAAGTGTGTTATTTTTAATAATTTGGTTTTTCACTTAATATTTTTGAGTAGCCACTTTATGATATTATAAATATGATTAAAAACAATGAAATGAAATAAAGAGACACTTCTGGTTGAATTAAAGAATGTTCAAACCCATATTTTTAATTTGTTTCTAAATTTTTAGGTGATAAATCTTTGTTTAAAATATAATTTAGATGTTATATTAAGTCAAATAAATGTTGTAACTTTTGATATGGCGGGGTACATATCATTTGTAATAACATTCAATTCAATCACAAAAAAAAATGGGTTAAAAGGCAAAAGCCACTTTTTATTAATCATGATTTGAAAGCATTAATAAATAATGATCTTTCAATCAATAAATTACTATTAAAGTAAAGAACATATTTTTTAATAATTTAATAATATTTTATCAAGATAAAATAAAATATTTAATTTTAATTTGATAATTAGTTACTTCTAAACATGAAAAGTGTGTTATTTTTAATAATTTGGTTTTCACTTAATATTTTTGAGTAGCCACTTTATGATATTATAAATAAGATTAAAAACAATTAAATGAAATAAAGAGACACTTCTGGTTGAATTAAAGAATGTTCAAACCCATATTTTTAATTTTTTTCTAAATTTTTAGGTGATAAGTCTTTGTTTAAAAAAAATTTAGAAGTTAAATTAAGTCAAATAAATTTTGCAACTTTTGATATGGCACGGTTTCACTGTTTCATATCATTTGTAATAACATTCAATTCAATCAATAAAAAATAGGTTAAAGGCAAAAGCTACTTTTTATTAATCATGATTTGAAAGCATGAATATTTAATGATCTTTCAATCAATACATTAGTATTAAATTAAAAGCATATTTTTTAATAATTTAATAATATTTTATCATGATATAATAAAAAATTTAATTTGATAGAATCTTTAAAAATCTGCTCGAATAAAAAAATTAAAATTTTTAAACATTTTTAAAAACATTTAATGAATTATTTATTTTCATTAAAATAATAAAACTGAAAAATTATTTTAATTTAAATTCTTATAAATTAATAAAAAAGTTAAATAAATAAATAAAAATATTTTAGGGAGAGGAAGAGGTGTAAATACAATATAATTTTTTTATTTTAATTTGAGAAAAATGAATGCTATTAGATTATTTGAATTTATGAATTTTCTAACAAATAATGAAAATACAATAAATTTAATAGTTTAAATTAATATTAACATTTATTTAAAATTTATTCTTAGTCAGATTGGAAGTGACTAAAATTTTGTAATTAATGTTTATTCCAACAGTAGTAATTTAAAGAAATTAATTAAAAAATGAAACTTTCTCAAATAAATCTAGGCATTACCATTACCTGGAAAAGATAATAACTATAAGGTTAAATTACCTCAAGAAGGTTAAAGGATTTAGCTCAGTATATTAATAAACTTTAAAAACAATTTCTGGAGTTTAGAGAAAAGAACAGAGATTAAACTAGAGGAAGAAAATCAAATTAAAGAATATTTATACAATAAAATTTAAAAGAATAAATCACTAAAAGCTTTTGATTTATCAGAAAGATCATTCTTTCATATTGAATCTAAATGTCTGCATTAGAACTATCCAGAGATATTTAAATTAAATAGGTTTTAGACAAGTCAGCTACTTCAAAACATCTGATAAGTTCAAACAATATCAGCATTCGATATAATTTGGCTCTGATGATGCGAAACAATATCACATAATTAGACTTGGGATAGATCGTATAACATATAAAAAATAATTATTTTCATAATGAAAAAATAAAAAATTATATTAAAAATTTTTATGAGTCCATCCCTAAGAGTGTATAATTATAGAATATAAGGAATTATCAAGATATAAGTTAATAATGATCAATTAACTCTATTTTTTATGTTCTATAAAGAGTATAAATAAACTTTTTTTGAACTTCATTTCTCTCCTCTATAAAATAAAAATTTATTAAGTTAATACTTCTCATATTATAACTATAAAGATAGTCTAAAAAGAATTAAAATATGCATCATAAAAAATTTAATATTTAAAAATTAAAAAAAATTTATATTATAATACAAAAAACAAACAATACTTATATTCGAAACAGATTATATTTATTTTTTTAATCAATCTTAATGACATTTTCCAGTAAAAGCTAAAGCTATGTCAGATGACATACAAGCATAACAAGTATTGATTGCATCATCATATCCACATGGAGGATTTTTACAGTTAGATTAATCTTCAAATACAGCACATGTAGGTATGATTACTTATGGACAATATTTAAATGTATTTTGCTTAGGGTGACAGAAGCTTCCAGTTTTTGGGTAGGAATTGCAGGGCCCCTCAACTACAAACTCAGTTTCTACAGCTTTGCAAGCAGTACACTTGTTAATGAAGTCAGTTCTTACTTAACCATTAGAAGAAATAGAGACACCACAAACAGGTTTTGCTGTTGGTTCGCAGTCTTTAACCAATTAGTCAGACCTGGCACACAAATTTTCTAATTTAGTAGCATTAGCAATAATTAGCAAGGCAAATATAAAAGCACAAGTTTTTCTCATTTCGCTGTAGACTTTCCAAAATTTCTTTTTTATTTTTGATTTTAATTAATTTTAAATTAATTATTATCTTTTAATAAAGTAATAATTCTTATATTTAAACTTAAAATTGATTACTAATTTTTTATTAATAGTTTATTTTTGAAATGAATAAAGCTTTCTTAGGTTACTTTGAATATTTGGTCTCAGCATTCATTTAAGAAATGATAAGAATTCTGATCAAAATTTCTAATTGAATCAAAATTACTAATGGAAAAATTAGTTGAAAGGAATTTTGAAAAGCATTTCTTTTTAATTTTTTAAAGCTATTATAAAAAGCTAATTGATAATAGAATTTTAAGAATATATTATTTAAATTTTATATTTTATGATTAAAATCTGATAAAAATTTTATCAAATAAATAAGAATTTACTTATTATAATTTACTTTTACCCTTTTTGCTGAATGAACATAATTTAAGCAAATTTAGATATTTAATTTCTATATATCACAATATTTATTACAAATATAAAATTATTTTATAATGGAATCAATAAATAGCAGTTTTTATTTTTAATAATGATTTAAAATTTCATTTATATATTATTTAATAACTATAAAGCAATACATATATGCTACTATATTAAATTTATTTTTTTAAACTATTCTTATCTTTTTTATTTAAATGATTAAAGATTAAAAAGCATAAAACCTGATTAGTAATTTAGATATAAGCAATAAATAGCATTTGTAAACCATAAAAAATAAATAAATTGAAAGTAAGTATATAAAAAATGTATTACATGTTAAATAAATAATGATTATAATTCATTTTAAACATTTCATTCTTGTAATAGTTTATAATTTTTATTTTCATAAGTATGTTTTATAAGGTTAATGATTGTAAATATTCATTTTAAATTCTGTATAAATGTTTTAAACCTTTTATTCATATAATTTGTTTAAATGAAATAGAAAGTAATAATTTAGATTAATAGCATTTCTCAATTAATAAGTTTACATCTTTAAATTACATTTTAATAAGATTGAATATTTATTTTTAAAATCGATATTTGATTTAATATAAGAGTAAGCCTAGAAAAGTTTTTTAATTTTTATTCTTGTGAATTGCATTTATTTATTGATTTATTTTTATCAACTTTGCAAAAATATTTGGAAATATTTACAAACAGCTCTTTCTAATACCTAATAATAATGAATTTTAAATTAGATTTTAACTTTTTGCTAGGTTTTTAAAAATTATATCAAATTTTTTACTTATAATTTACTTTTAATGTGAAACTCTACTTACTCAATGCTTATAATTTGAATTTTTTAATGCTGGAATAAATTTTAATTTTATGTTTGCTAAAATTAGTAATGCTTTTCTTAAAAACTTAACTTATTTTCCCAAAAGAATAAATCTACATAAATAAAAAATTGATGAAATCCTTTTCTTAAAAACTTAATTTATTTATTTTCCCAAAAAGAATAAATAAACATAAATACATAAATAAAAAATTGATGAAATCCTCCTCAAAATAATTTAATTAATTTTACGATATTTATTGATTATTTAAGTTTAAGATATTTATATTGCAAAATGAAGATATTATATTTATCTATGAATAAAATCTTTTTAATTTATTACTTATATATTAACTTAATTGAAGACTACATTAATCTATGAATAAAATGATAAGTGAAAAAAATATTTATTATATTTACTATAAATATAAAATAAACATATTATTAAACTAATTTTATTAGGTGTTTGAGTAACTTATCCCTTTTATTGGTAATAGTTCGATAATTAAGGAAAAGAAAAAGCAAATAATTTAGCTAAATGGTAAACAAAATATTTCTTAGAGCTAAAAAAAAGAAATATGTTACAAAATACTAAAATGTAAATGAAACCAATTTTAATATGACCTAAAAATTTATTTGGGTTGTAAATGAATTTATTTTTAAGCTAGTTGAAGAGTAAATTAAATTATAGAAATAGTTTTATATCATTAAAAAATTTTTTAGTCAATAAATATTTAGAATAAAGTTTTATACTATATTTATTAAATACTTTAATCAGAAAAAGATTCCATAATTTATCAGATTTTCATTTTTTATGTTTTTCTTTTAAAAATTTTATAAAAAATTAATAATAAGATATTCAGAATAGCAAATAAAAACAAAGGGGATTAATAAAAGGAAAGTTTACATTAATTTACTTTTATTTTATAAAATTATATATATATATTTTAATATAAGTAAATATATGAATAATTAAGTTATTTTTTTATGTATTTTATAAGTTAGTTTTAATGGCTTTTAGTATTGTTAAATGTATAATAATATATTTATAAATATTAGATCAAAAGCTAGTTATTTAGTAAAATGTAACTAATCTTTTTGACTTTGTAAGTTTCCTGATTAGTTTGTAGATCTAATTTAAATCAATAAAATTGCTCCTAGTTTATTTTTAATATGTGGAAAAAATATATAATTAATATTTGTGTCTAATTAGGCAAGTTACTTAATGTTCAAATCTAAATTGTGTATGTGTCCTATTTTATTGATACTTTAAATAAGATTCTAAGCACCTTCTAATTATATCTTATTTTACCTTTTTGCAATTAGATAAGATAAATTTGATTTTTATGATGATATTTAAATGCATATTACCCAAAGTCAAGATAAAGATTTTTAAGATTTTTTGTATTGGATATTTCTTTACTCAAAGTATTTATTGATTCATTTCCTAGCATGTTATTACTTTATAAAATTTGATAGAGTTTAATTATTTTTATTATAAAAAATCAATTTATTTACTTAAATTTTAATGTTAAAGTTTTTAAGTTCTTGATTTTAGAGATCTATGAAAAGAATGAAGAAGCAGTTTGATCGCTTATATTGTTTTCACTAATGATTTTAAAAATTACATAAATTTATTTTATTATTTAATTGTTTACTTTATTTTTATTGATAAGAAAGTTAAGTTTTATAGCATAGTAATTGATTAAATTAGTTTATGAGCACCGTTTGGTTAAATTGAATTTAAATTAGAATTTATCTAATTGCTAAAATTTAATGATAGATTTTGCAATCTTTTACAGCTTGACAAAGCTGCAAAGTACTAAATGCCTTAATTTCCAATTTTATTAACTCTATATTTAGTAAAATGAAATTAATTTAGATAGAAAATATAAATTAACTAATAGGATACGATAAATCTAAATCCAAAGTATGTAGCAATATACATTATTTTATTCCTTCAGCAAATTTCTAAATTCCATCAGAATATATGTTGTAATTGCTTGTTAATTTTAAACTATTTTTATTAATTATTTATTCAAATATTTTACCAAAGACTCAGTTTTAATTCAGAGACTAGTTTAATTTATCCTATACTCTACATCAATTAACCACTTCCTTCATTTTCTTATTAACTTTAGCTTAAAATTTTAGATATCAATAAATGATTTTTTAATTTTTAAAAAAGGTCTATTTACTTGACGAATAACTAAACTGTAGAAATTCTTTAGCATTTTTAAAGCTTTACAAAAAATTTAGTCATTCCCTCATCTGTTAGTTTATTGTTTCTATGTTATTTTCATTTCATAAAAATTATTTTAATAAAATTTTATTGGGGGTCTCATTTGAAAAAAATATTTTCTCTTTATTATTTTAAAAAATTTTAAGATTAGGGAATAAATTTAATTGGAATCAAAGTGAAATGAGATCATCCCCTCATATTAATTTTTTATTTAGTTTACATTAAGTTGATTTATAAAGTTTTAATTTAAGAGATATTTGATATTCCTTTAGCTATTTGCAAAGCTCCTTTATCTTGTATGTGATTTTCGCTTTATTAATTAAATCAAAATAAATTTATTAAATATCTCACTTAACAATTAGTAAGTACCTTAATTCAATATTTAATAATTAGAGATTTTTCAGCTTAGAAATTCCTTAACCTAATCCTACTGCACCATCAACACGAAGCCTATTTTCGCTATTTTGTGATAAAATAATTAATTAAATATTTATTAATTAAAAACGAATATTTTTTACTTCAAATTTAATCTTAGAGATTACAATTTTTTACTTGTAGTGAGTGCATTTACTAACTTTTAAGGACCTTCATGATGGAATATTGTAGTATTACTTTGAAAAAGTGTAGTAAGATGATGAAATATATAAATTAAAAATACGATAAGTTAATAGAAACATCCTTGAGACAATTTAATTTTTGTAAGGCTTCTCCCAAATAATAGGCTGCTTCTCCTTTTACACTGTTTTGGCTAACAATTATTTGTAAATAGAATATAGAATAATAGTTATCAAAATTTAATTACCTCAAATTTATGGACAATATATTTATTTTTTTGCAACATGAAATGGCAAAGCTAAAATCTGGTATAGATTTAACAGTAAGATTGTTTTATCTATATTTATGAATTAAAATGGACATCATTAAGTCAATATTTAATTGTTAAGTGAAAATAATCACGTTAGATCTATGTATAATTCAGTTAAGTCTCTATAAATTTATAATCCTAGACTTAAGCTATCTAGTCCTAAATCTCCTAGGTTATGCAATCTATTTTTATAGTTTAAGTTGGATTTTTCTCATCTAATTAGTTAAATTTACTTCAAATTTAAAGTTAATATCCTTAGCTAGGAGCATTTACCTAATCCTAAGCTAAGCATTGCGAGCTCGTGTAATCCAAAACTTGATCTAGTTTAATAATTATAAAAAAGATTATCTAGAGGATAAAAATGAGTCATTCAATAGTCAAATAAATAAACAATTTTTACTTAGGATCAACTAATACTTTGTTTATAATAGAGAAGTCATATTAATTTATCTTTTGATATGAAATACTATTAGTTTTTTTTTAATTTTTCATTAGATAATTTACTTCATTTAAGCTTTTAATAGTAGCACTTTTGGAATCTAGAACTTTAGATTTCTTACTATTATGTTTATTTCCCATTCAAAAAAATATCCAACTTTTTGATTAATTTACTTTTAAATATAAAAAAATTGAAATTTTTACAACAATGAGCTAATTTAAATATAACTCGATTCTATCTTTTGTTTTTTATCAACACTATTTGCAAAAACATTGCAGAAATATTTTTTCTTTTTCTTTTTTGTATAAAATCTAATCAATATTTAAAGAAAAAGAAGTAAAAAAGAATATTTATTATTCTTTTTTTATTTATAAATCTCCAGTTTATAATTCTACCTTACTAATCTTTATAGTAAAATAAGTAATTCCAATATACTAAATATTATGTATGATATTTTGATATAGAAGAATCTTAATTTTGATTAAAAATAAAAACTCCATATTTATAGCATGATTTAATAAATGATTAAATTTGTTTGTTTACAACATTTACAAAGCTAAATTTACTTCAAATTTTTTCTAGTTAATTCATTATTATAATTTAATTATACCGAAAAGAATCATATTATCTTGAGCCATTTTTTTTTTTCTCCTTTAAAAATTAAATATAATAAAAGATTTAATAAAAAATAAATAATTTTACAATGTAAATCTTTTTCTAGTGTAACTATTGTATTTTTTATTTAGTATTTATGTAAAACATATTTGTTAAAATAATAATGTAATAAAAATATTTTCTTTAAAAATAAAATACATCATATATTTATTTTTTAATTTACTACAAATAAAAATAATTAAAATTAATAAAATATTTAAACACTCTTTTATGTTTAATTTCAATTTAAATTATTTCTTCCATTTTTGTATAAATTATTCTTTTTAAATTATTTCAGCTTCACTTTTTTAGTCCTAAATATCACTTCTTTTGGTTGCATTGGTGAATTGTTTGGATAAGTAAATTCATATTCGTAGCTGCTAAATATCAAATACTTTTTTATCTAATTTTTATTAAGATAAAAAAGTAGTAGAAGTAATTTTTAAAAATTCAAAACAATAAAATGATCAAATTAATCAATTATTGCAGCATCTATTTTCTGGATTCTGCTATTATCGCTTATTTTGCATATGTTCTTAATACTAATAATATTTTCTTCATTTTATCTTAAGGTTTATATCAGAGAGTTCAAAAAATATCTATAGTTAAATTATTCAAACTTAATCTAGTAGGATATAAATCTGAATTCTCTACTAATTACCATTATTAAATAATGTATTTATAGCCATCCACCTCTTGAAAAGTGAAGAAAACTCCTTTAGGTATCCATAAAATAAAATTTGGACAAATATTTCTTATTTTGTCATGTCTCTTCAATAGAAATAATATCTTTTAGGATTCGAAATAATCGAGAAAAAGAGTAGATGTATTTGATAACCTGATACTTATTATTTGCTGTATCTGTAGTTAAAGTCTTGTAATCAATAAAACAATAGGTAAATCCTTCAAACAAAAAGAATTTACTATAGACGACGCAATAAGCTTCTATCTAACCATTAATAAAAAAATTTTTCTTATTTTACAAATATGTGTATAAGTTAATGAACAATAATATTCATATTTTCAAAATTTTACAAGTAAATTTTATTAATTAATTTTATTTTCAAAAATATTAAAAATTTTTCATAAGATTTTGTAAAATAATTATTTTTGAATAAATAAAATAAAATCTCTTATTTATTTTTAAACTATTTTATTAATATATAAATTACAATATTTTTTCAATCCTTTTAAATTTCATAAATTCATTTAAATTATTCAATATTAATGTAAGTTACTTTTAATTAACCAGAATTTATTCTATAAATCTTCTAAAATATGTAAGGAAATATATACTTTTGGTACTCTTCAAAAAGGAGGTTCAAAAAATAACTTGAATTTCAAATTTTACTCTCCTTAAACTAACTTAAAAATAATTATGGATTAATGAATTTTTGTAAATATATAAGCATTTGCAGTATTTAGATTGTTATATATAATTATTTTTTCTATTAAGTTTAACTAGGTATACTTCTGGGTTGTTGATTCCCTTATCATCAAGTTATTTTATTCTTCTGCAAAATCATTCTAATTACATTTTTAAACAAACAGTAGAGTGGGCAACTTTGGAGGTAATCCCTTTAGCAATTCAACTCCCTAGCAATCTATTTGATAATGTTTAATTTGATACAAGTTTTAAGACATATTTCTTCAAACTTCTTATAGCTATTTTAGATAATTTGTTTAATTACCACTTCAATTTAAGTTTCAGTGTATATATTATACCTTCTTATCTTTATAATTATGCTTTTTGTTAACATTTACTCAAAATATTATCTGTTTTGATTCTATGCTTAATTATACTAGGTAAATTAGTTTTATTTTTTACAATAAATTTTTGTCAAAATAACCATGACACTAGTGTGACAGCTCAGAATAAAGATATGTCAAATATACCCTTTGGATAGATCAATTTCAATTAGCAGTAACAATTTTCTCAAATTTAAAAGATATAAAACAATCTGATTAGAAGTTATTACTACTTTACCATTTTAATATTAGATGTTGGTTGAACAATTTCTTTTGATGTATCTGAGAATTTGCTTTATTCTATAGTTTTTGAAATAAGCGTTTATTTTATTGTAAAGTAAAATAGAACTTTAGTAAGAGGGATATATACTAAAATAGAAAATCAATTCTAATTTTTTTACAAAGAATTAATAGATAATAAATTTCTTATTTTTTATTAAAAAAATATATAATCAAGACAAATTATTTGATTTTATTACAATATCTATAATTTTACTAACTAATAAAAAATTATATATCCAAACATTTAAAAATTATAAACAATCTTTTATTTGTGATAAATCAAATTTCTAAGTATAAGCTTTTATTGGTGTGGAATAAATTTACAATTTATCTACATATAATAATAAAAATGATTCAAAATATATTTTACTTAAAATGAGTAAATAATATGTATTAATTAAATGTAATTTATCAAAACTCATTTAAGTTTCCTAAATAATGAAATATTTATATAAAATTTACTTACTTTGTTCAATGAATATATTTTAGAATATAATCTTTCATATGACAAAATATAATAAATCTAAAGATAAATATAGATATTAAATTTTACAAAAATCTATTTCAATTGTTTTCTTTACAGTTATCCATGATTGAATTTATTTTTTTAAAAAATATTTTAATTAACCTAATATAATTTCTTCCTCAATTTCAAATGAAATATATAGAAAAATAGGTCTTTGATCCCAAGATTTTTGGAAAAAAATTAATCATCACTCAGCCATCTCAACCCCAACCATTCTATTTGAAATTCTCTATTATGCACAATCAACACAAGACCAAAGGCCTGTAATTTATTTAAAAATCAATCCAACCCCATCGTTCATCATCCAATATTTAAACCCCATCAATCACCACCTAGCCATCTCATCATCAATAACCACAATACAAAAATTCAATCCCTAACATCCCATAACCTTAAAAAAAAAATTCTAAAAAATTTGGTGCTAACATATTTATGCGAAATAAATTCATTGAAATAGCCCATATTTTTCTTCACACAAAAACTATTCGCATCCTATCACTCTATAACAACAAACAAAAAATAGATCAATCAGAATCCAACAATCAAAAATAGAACAGTCACAGTCCCAATCCCATCAAAGAAATATGTAAAACAATCAATTCCTAACTTTCTATTAATAGCATTTTATTTTAGAGTTGTTTAGTGCGGAGGTCCGAATGACCTATAGTATATTTGCTCACTGCTTTAGCACAAGGTAATAAGCCTAAAATCTATTAAAAATCAACTATACCAAAGTAATAATATCACAACAATCAAAAATAAAATAATCAAAATAGAACAATCATATAACAACCATCAATTCAAAACAATTATATCCCAACCATTTTAAAACAAACCATTACAAAACCAACAATCTCAACTCTATATGCAATATTTAAAACAAATAAAACACTATTCACTTATTTCCAATATTAAATAGCCTTAAGAAAGTTAAATTAAGATAATTATTCTATTGTTACTCCATTTCTAAAAATAAATAAAAATTAAATATTCAATCTTGATTTTGGTTGGATAATAAATTAATTTACAATAGGATAATTATGGTAAATTTTCTTATTTTATCCGATCATAACTAATTAATATTTGATCGATTTTTGAAAAAAAATCTTCAGTATTTACCAACAAAAATAAATTTTAACCATATGGGAACACCGCTGATTATATGATATATATTTTATTTTTTTATTTAAACTCTATTGTTTTAAAATTTAATTAATCCATTTAATTTTTAAAATATTTATTATTAATTTTTATGATAAATCTATTAAGATTCTTCTCATTAATTTAACATTTTTCATCAAAAATAATAATTTTTATTTTCTATGTGAAATCATCTTTTACAATAATATTCTATATTTAAAATGAAAGATCATTTATATCTTCGATATAAAATATATTTTCTTTTTAAATTATTAATTTTATAAAATATAATTTATTAATATAGTTATAAATATTTTTATATCACTTAATGCATTTAATTTACATGATTTACTTAAGTTAAAATTTATATTTAAAATTTGAAATTTTATTTTTCAAAACTTTAATTCTTAAAATTCTTAAATTTATTCTAATTTAAGCCTGTTATCTAATTAAGCCTGAAAAAATATAGAAAAATGGAATTTTATGCATGCTAAGATTAGAGTATTTGGCTTTATGCTTTAGTAGATGCTTTAAAAGTAAAAGAATTTATTTTCAGAATTCATTATTTTAAATTAAAATTGACAAATAATTACATTATCTACCAAATGAATATTTAAAGTAAATAAATAGTTGAGGAAAATATTATTAATAATACATACTATTTTTGACAGATTATTAAAAGATTAATAGATGAAATAGATTCATAAAAAGATGATATTGCATATTAATTACAATATATTATCTCTACAATTGTTAATTAAGATTATACCTTATAACATCCTTAATTCAAATCTTTAAAAATTGTTAAATCATAAGTAAAAACATGTAACATTTATAATTAGAGCTAATATTATAAATCTTAAAGTATCTCTAAAAGTATGTAACCCTAGTCATTAATTAAATGAAGTATAATAGATTTTTACAAAATCTTTTATATAATAAATAGGCCAAATCAAATTAAATTTTACTCAATATGAAAATTGAGAAACTTTATAATATTTCTAATATATTTATAAAATAAATTGTAATGCAACAAGAAGAAGAGTTAAGGCAAGCTTTTTTAAAAAAAGAGATACTTATTTAAGAATTAAAAGCCGAAAATGGGAAAGATCTTTTTTCGTTTTTAACAGAAGAAGAGCTTACAAAATAAAATGTTATATCTTAAATATGTGAATTGATAATCAATTCTTTACCTAATACGGTCTTATATCTCTCAATATTTTACTACAATTTTGTAAATATGTTTTTTGTTAAGCAGTTCGGAAACTATGAGACAATAGCTTCGTTTGGAATGGGAGTAACTTGGTTTAACTCAACAACTCTTTGTTTTATTGTTTCTTTAGGAAATGGTTTTTTTATCTAGTCAGCCTAAGCTTTTGGAGCAAAGAATTTTTAAGTAAAAATAAATACAAATGCAAATAATTTGATATTTATTTTTTAATAAATAGCTTATGGCAGAGCTTTATTAGAAATGTTAAGCTATTTTATTCTTTTTTGGAATAATTAGCACTTTTTTTTTACTGAATACTCAATCTATTTTGATTTCATTTGGAATTTCAGAAGAAGTTTCTACAATCACTTAATAATTTTCATATTCAGCTATTCCTTCAATCATTAGCAATATTTTGAATGAATCTACCAGGCAGCTACTAATTTCTTAAAAAATTTTCGACATACCTATGAAGGTTTAAATTTTAGTTTACTTTTTCCACCCGATATGGTGTTACTTATTTTCAATAATGCTAGATCTTGGAATATATGGAATTGGTTTTTCAAGGGCAGTATCAGAGATGTTGGGTTTTATTTTGCTTCGTTATTAGATTAAATAAAAGCATCTATGCGATGAAGTTTGGGATATCCCTTATAGAAAATAATTCTTACTTGATAATTGGATACCTTTCTTAAAAATCTCTATACCAGTTGGAGCTCTACTTTTCTTAGAGTGGATCTTTTCCGAAATTTAGATAATATTAGTTGGCATGTTAAAAGATGATAAATAACTAGCAGGTTAGTCTTCATTTTCAAGCATAATTTTGTTTTTTGCGATGTGTCCTCTTGGATTATCATAAACTTCTAATAGCTACTTAGGTAAATACTTTTATTATAATTTAACATGAGTAATTAATTTTTAACTTTAGGTAATGCAATAGGTTAAGGTAAAAAAAAAGTCTGCATTAATTTTAGCAAAATCACAATAGTTGCTTGTTTTGTAGAGGTGGCTTTAATGATACTTATTGGAATATTACTTCAAGACTTTTTTGCAGGTGTTTTTAGCACAGACCCTGAGATGGAATACTATTTTCGAACTGCCTATAATATGTATATTTACATGTTTATTTTAGCAGGATGTTTCTAATTTGTTTTAAGTGGGATTTTGCGTTGTTGTGAGAATTAAAATTATGCTGCTTAAACATTTTTAATTTCTTACTACTTAATTGGGTTACCACTAGCATGCTTTCTTATTTTTAAATTTGAACTTGGTATCAAAGGTGTTTGGATTTCTTAGTCACTTTCAGCTTGGATTGTTTCAATAAGTTGTCTAATTAAATATTTAAACATGGATTGGGATGATTAGATATTAAAAGTTCAAAAGAGAGTATAATTAGAGATAAAAGAACTAGATATTGAGATGCCAAATATCATGAAATCAAATTGAGCTTATATTTTTATTAACTAAATATTATATAAATAAAAATATTAAAAAATTAATCATAATTATTTATTATTAATGACTTAGAGTTTATGTATAAAAAAATTATTTATGAGATATTTTGATATATTAAATAAATAGTTAGTGTAACATCAAAATATTTTTAAATATTTTGCAAAAATTATAAAATTAATTGCTCCGAATTTAATGAAAATGAATTTAAAAAAATTTTTTAAATGTTCTCCTTAAGTTAAGTGAATACATTATATATAATAAGTTAAATAGTTAATATTTATTAAATGGCTTTTTTTCTTGTGTAAACCTTTTAATATAAATTTGTTAATAAATCATACATAATAATGAATCATATGTGATAAGCTTTAAAAATCAATAAACAATTTTTTCGTTGGCTTTAAAATTTATTCATATATTAATTAAAATAATTAAAACTAGATCTAATAAATTATCAAATAAATAGTATAGTGTTTAATAGTAGTAACTAAGTATAATATAAAACTCATAAAAATGCTTTAAAATTAGCACTTAAGTTATGATAATTTGATTTCATGTCAATTGTCAAAGTCCCTTAATGATGAATGTAAAATCTTCGAAAATTCTTTAAGTTAGATTACTAGTACAACAAAGAACCCATTTATCAAAGTAAAGTAAGTTAGTGTTGTAGATATATTAAAAGGAGATGATTTAGATTCAATTTAGTCTTAAAGCAGAATCACATAAAGTAATTTGCATTAAATTAGCTAAAATTGTTTCTAATGTGAGTAAAACCATGATTTGGATTCATCTGCTTCTTAAGATTCTTAGTAATTCAGCAAAACAATTCATGAAGGAAATAGTATTTTTTACTTATTAAAATTAAATGGAAGGAAAATATATCTTTAAATATGAATAGATTATAAAATTGAAAATGATCATGAAATATAAGTAGACTTGAGTTATTCTGATGACAACTAAAAAGAACAACAAACAAAAAACGAGTAAACTTAATTTTTATTGGTATACATATTATAGAATCAGCAGAGAGCTCAAAAAAAAAAAATAAAATCAACTTGATGGTTTAGTAGAAGTTTTAAAGAAATATCTCTGACTAAAAATCTTATTCAAAACTAAAAAATGGTTAGAAAAAAAAGAAATTAAGAATTTTTTATTAAATTTGCAATTAAAACAAATAAGTGATTAGTTAATTCTTTAATCTGAGTTATTTTTATTTTCAAAGTATATTAAATGATAAACAAGTAGATTTTTTATGCCAAATTCTTTTTATACTGTAATAATTAATAAGTATCTATTTAAAATATTTTATATTAAAAATAAGGGGACAAAGATAAAGCTTTGCATAAACTATACAGTAATTAGTTAAAAAGAAAAGAAAAAATAATATTGAATTAGGATACATAAATTCTAAGAATATTTGGAAAAAGAAATGGTTAGGAGTTCTCTTTTATGTCTCAAAGTTTTTATATATAGCTAAGCAATGTCAAAAAGTTTTCAGAGCTTCTTTATTGACTTCATTCTAATTACATTTAATAGGGGATATTTCTAGTGATTTTGAGTAAAATGAATGCTATAGTAAGCCTAATATTCGTTAAATAATATCTTACTCGAAACTGAATTGTATTTCCATTAAAACATATAAAATTCTAAAGAAGAGACTTAAGAAATTTATTTCTTGCTTCTAAAACTTTTAAGTTTGGTTTTCTTTTATATATTATAAAATGATAAAGATATTTTTTAATGCTTTACCCTTAATAAACTCTCAATCTAAATTTTATATAATGTGGGAGACGATTATATTCTTTAGCTCTTTTGTTAATTTCATATATTTACCATTTGAAATCAGCTTTGAAATTTAGAGAAGTCTCAGTTTCTCAGTTTATTTATAATTTTTATGCCCAATTATTTACACTTTGGATATCCTAATTAAAAGTAATACCTTAAATTTCCAAAAAGGAAATCATATTTAGCAACATAAGCAAATTTTAAAAGATTATTTAACTTCTTCTTTTCTATTAGATCTCATTAGTTTAATTAGCCTAAATAGCTATCTCATTTAGTATAAAGGTTCATAACTATTATTTTTTGTCAGGATTTTTAGATCGCTCAGGATAATTGATATTATTAGAGAATATTACTTTTCAAGCACATTTTACTCTGGTAAAATACTTCTTACAAATTTTAATTAAATAAAAATTATAATATATAAATTAATATATATACATACATACTTTATTTAAATTATTGACTAAATAGACAAAAATATTATGAAAAAAAATTAATTTTTAATTACAATATTTTTTGATAATTCTTTTTAAAATATCCTCTGAATTTTACTCTGATGTTAAAAAAATTATTATATTTTTTTCTATTTTGTTATTTTTCTAAACTCTACATCATTTCTTCTAATTTTTTTGCTAAATTAATACAGATAAATTTTCTACTAAAATAATAATTATTTTAAATTACAAGCTATTAATTTTCTCTAAATTTTCTTTATCACATTTTGTTTAAACCACTCTCAATAAGATATTTATTGATTAAATATTTTATTTAACTTATTTATTAATTTAAAAAAAAAAATATTTAGGAATTATATCTCTGTTTTTGCTTTTTGCAGGATCTCTTTTTTATGGACATTTGTTTGCTTGTATTTGGTATTACGTAGGAAATTAAAGTGAATAAGGTTGGATAGCTTTTAATTAATTAGATAGAAGTGATATTTATTCTAATTATGT
This sequence comes from Tetrahymena thermophila SB210, assembly GCF_000189635.1. NCBI lineage: Eukaryota > Ciliophora > Oligohymenophorea > Hymenostomatida > Tetrahymenidae > Tetrahymena > Tetrahymena thermophila. The sequence continues at coordinate 363,990 of NW_002476361.1, forward strand.
TTGCAGCTATTATTATGCAGTTGTAACAATGACTACAATAGGATATGGAGACATTACTGCTAAAACAACTGGGGAAAGATCTGTAATGATTTTTTTGGCATTACTGTCTTGTGGAATTTTCGGTTTTACTATTAATTCAATAGGTAAAATTATAACAAAAACATTATCAATAGGCTAAACATTAATAATTATTTTAGGTAATATACTTTCAGATTTCAAATAAAAGAGTGACACTTACCTCACAGAATTAGGAAAGCTCAATAAATATCTAAGTTTCTATCAGGTATCATCAGAAGTTCAAATAAATGCAAGGAAATATTTAAAGTTCATTCATCAAGAAAAACACAATAATTAACTATCAAGTTTTTAGTCTTTAAATAATTTGTCTGGTGATTTGTAGAATTAAATAAAAATGGAGGTTATTTCTAAATAATTAAAATAAATACAGCTTTTTAGAAATATTTTAAAAGAAGAAATTATTCTACAACTTTCTCTTTAAGTTTAAGAGAATATTTATTAACCAGAATAAATCATTTTAGGATAAAATGAAGTAAAAGAACCAACAATATACATTATAAATCATGGTAGAGTGCTTAAATATTCTTAATACGACCTAGCATCCAAAGAAAATTCAATAGTAGTAAATAACTTTAAAAATTTAAATTAAAGTTGCTGTTAATTTATTTAAATTCAATAGGAATTAAAGGAAAAAGATAATTTTGGGTTAATTGAATTTTTTATGAACTAAGAAACATGTAATTTTAATTATAAAAGCAAAGAACTCACCTCAATATTTTCTTTATAGCTCTCTACTTTTTTGAAAATAATAAAGTAAGATAATGAAAGTTATGAGAAATTTTGTTATGTTAAAGATTAAGTAATTTATTAATAATATCTAAGTTAAATTAACTACTCCTGCTTATCTTGCTAATCTAAAAGTCACACTTTGAAAGATTGTCCTTCTATTTTTTATAATAAAAGATATGTTAGCATAATTAAAAAATATTTATAGCCAGAATAATAATAAAAATAATAATAAGATGATAACAAAAAGCGGAAAGCAAAAAAAAAATAAAACTGTTGGAAATTATTTGATTAAAATTATAGTCAAGCAATAGATTTTTAAAACAATAATATTAACTAACTATCGTTCGATGAATGCTCATAAATAACGGAGGAAGATGATTAAGAAGAATCAAATATTAATGATAATAATAAAGACTGTATTTAAGAATTTAATTTGGTAGAAACTGAAACTAGAAAAAGCATTTTTACATAAAATTTGTTAAAATTAAGTGAAGATAGAGATCATTTTAATTCACATAAAACGGGGGATATATTAAATGAGGATGATTGCTCAATTGGAAATATTGGCTCAGAGTTGAAACCTTAAATTATTATTTAATCAAGAAAGCACAACACATATGATTTTCAAAAATCTGAAGAAATGAAAAAGCAGAGTAGTAATTCAATAGAACAATAATAATAATAATAGGAAGATGACTTATTTTGGTGTAAAAAAATATAATTTATTTTGAAATTTTAAATTATTTTTGATTTATAAACATATAAATGGACAAATAGAATCTCATAACTCTCAAAAAAACATTTGCTAACGTAACAGAACTTCTATCAATGTTGTTTAAAATTAGAATTTTAATGCAATTTAGTCATTGATCTAGAATTTAAAAGATGTTCAGATGTTTCTATTATCAAATTAGTAATTTTAAAAATCAATACATATTTATTATTTTTTGATTTTTATTAAAATTAAAAAATTAGAACTTCACCAAAGATGCCATAAAAATAAACCAATTTTTGCAAGGTGAACTCTAAAAGACTTGATTCATCTATCGTGGTTAACTTAAAAAAGGAACGTAATTCTAGTCTAAGTGAATCAAATAAAAATGTTAAATATGCTAAAGAATTTTCATATACACTCTAGGAAATTAAAAATTAAAAGAAAAAGTCATAATCATTTCATGATGAGAATTTCGATAAACTATGCCAATTCAAAATATATTATCCTTTAAAAAATTTTGACATAGTTATTTCTGGTATAAACAAATCTCATTTAGAATTTAAGATTCCTTAAATATTAAAAAAATTAAAACTAAATAAAATAATATGAAAACCTATCACTGATAAGGCTTAATTTCTAAATATTTTTTGTATTTTTTACACATTTTATTTATAAATAAATAGTATTTACTAATAAATACTAAATTAAAATAATTATTTACTGCATTCTTAAAAAATATTTTTAAAAAATAGACTTATTTATTTTTAATTATGCAAAATGAACAATTTATAAGGGAAAGTTTAGTGAGTTTGTGTGTGTGTGTTCGCAAAATCTATTATATATTAACTAAAATAGTTATTAAATACAAAATTTTATATTTATTTTATTATTCTTAACTAAATTTATTCTATTAAGAATTTAAGTTCAATAATTTTTGTTTACTGAAAATATGAATTCCCAACGAATATTAAAAATGTTTTAATAGAAAAGGTATTGTATATTATATTTTAATAAAATAATTTATATTTATAAAAGATTTGTTTCTTGATCTATTTATGTAGTTAGTTGTTCATTAAACATCAAAACCATTTATTTTTTCATTTTATTAAATATATATATCATACATTTCAGTTGTAGTAAATTATTCTGAATAAGTTTTCTATTTGAAATTGAAACACTTAGATTTTTAATTAGTTAAAAAATCATTATTTTACTTAGCTATAAATTTTTATATTGGAATATAATTCATGTTCATTTTTAAAATATTTTATTGAATTTTTAATTTGCTTCATTATAAAAAAAATAAATTTAAATAAAATGAAATAAAAATTGAAAATTATTTTTAATTTTGTGTGATTATTATAATTAAATTAATAAAATACATTCAATAGCTTTTACTTACTTACTTACATTAGTATTAAAATTTTTTATTTGAATCGATCAAGCGAAACGATAGAGGTTTTCATAATATTTATGATATTTAGTTATTTTTTATTATTTGATAAATTATAAAAAAAATATTTAAAATTGTGTATTGTTGAATATAGAAAGAAAATTTTATTAAGACAAGAAAAATATTTGTTTATTGTGTATTAAAATAAGTCCTTCATTCTTAATTGCAATAATTTAATTTATTACAAGTTAGATAGCTTTAAATTTTTTCTTATTTTTTAAAAAGAAAATTTATTTTTTTTACTTGAATAATTATGTTCAATTATTGATTTCCAATATTGTTTTGATTTATATTTTAATTTAAATTGTTTAAAGAATTAGGCACAAAGAAGAATTTATAAATAAATACAATTAATTACATTAATTATATTCAGTAATTAAAATTGATTAAGCAAATTATTGTCTGATTATTATAAAATTGATTTTTTTGAATACAGATTATATTTATTAGAACTAATTATTTAGTAAAGAACACATTTCAAAATCCACTCAAATATTAAGAACATAAATGAATTAAAATTAACATTTTATCTATGAAAACTACATGCATAATTAATATGTAAAGCCTTTTTAGGAAGTAAATAAAAGCGCTGAAAACTCTTTAAGCTCATTCAGTAGTGCAAAGAAGAATCCTTTTATAAAAGTAAGATAAGTTAGTGTAGTAGACATTTTAAAAGGCGATGATCAAGATTCATTCTAATCATAAACAAAACTAACATAAAATAATATACACCAGTTTAGTCAAAATGTGATAAATGCATAATAAAATCATGTTTAGAATACATAAAATTCACAGGAATCTCATTAATGCAGCAAAATAATTGAAGAAGAATACAGTATTTAATTGCTTTTATTTAGAATGTATAAATAAATAAAGATTATTTTTTTATTAGGTAATACACACAAAACTGATAATGGTATGGAGATCTAAGTAGACTATAGCTACAATGAGTCTCACTAGAGAGCTAGAGAGTCAGATAATGAGCAAACGTAATTATAATTAAAAAAAAAAATTTATAGATAAAACATAAATCTAATAAATGATTTTGATTGAAATGATAAAGTAGAAGTTTAGAAAAAAGACTTTACTTATTATTTATAAATGAAATAAAAATAAATTTTAAAACTAAAAAGGCATTTATGATTTATGAGATAGATATAAAATTCACCATTTAACATCTTCAAATTCTTCTTAAAATGCTAAATATTTCATTTTTTTAAATTTATTTTAAATAATTTTATGTATTTTTTTATCATAAAAAAACTAAATTTTAAAGAATTTGATTTATCTGAAGCTATAAATTTTATTATTAGAAAGTCTTTTTAAATATATATAATAAATTTAATGTTTTCAGAAATAATTTTTCGAATATTTAAACTATTCATTTTAAAAATATTTTATTTTAAATTAGAGTGCATAAACAAAGTTTTACTTAAATTATTGGCTAATTAGTAAAGAAGAAAAGAAAAAATAATATTGAATTAGAATACATAACTTCAAAGAATGTTTGGAAGAAGAAGTGGTTAGGAATTCTATTTTATGTATCGAAATTTCTCTATATAGCAAAATAAACCTAGTAGCTTTTTAGAGCAGCTTTGTTAACATCTTTTTAATTGCATTTAATAGGTGATGCTGCTAGTGATTTAGATTAGAATGATAATTTCAGTAAGCTTGATTTACGTAAAATGTTATCCTACTCGAAATTTAATAAGTGCATTTCTTATAAAACGTATAAAAATTTTAAGAAAAAAGTTAGAAAATACATTAAATGCTTTTAAAACATTTTAATTTGGATTTCTTTAAATTATTTTAAGCTACTTAGGAAAATGTTTTCAGTTTTACCATTAATTAATTCTTAATCTACGTTTTACATTATGTGGGAAACAGTTATATTCTTTTGCTCTTTTATCAACTTTATATATCTTCCCTTCGAAGTTAGCTTTGGCATAGAGAGAAACCTACTTTTTAAGTATCATTTATCGTTCTTATGTCCAATTATTTATTCTTTGGATATTCTGATAAAGTGCAATACATAAACTTTCCAGCAAGGAAACCATTTGTAACAGCATTAGCAAATTTTGAAAGACTATTTAACATCATCTTTTATACTGGATATTATTAGTTTAGTCAGCTTAAATTAATATTTATTTAAATTCAAAGGTTCATAGTTGCTTTTTTTTGTTAGGATATTTAAGTCACTAAGGATTATAGATATAATAAGGGAATATTATTTTTCTAATACATTTTATTCAGGTAAATTATATTTAACAATTATTGTCAAGTAAAATGTAATTTAGGATTTTAAAAATGTTTTAATTAATTAGGTATAATATCTTTGTTTTTACTTTTTGCTGGGTCATTGTTTTATGGTCATTTGTTTGCTTGTCTTTGGTACTATGTAGGAACTTAAAATGAAGAAGGTTGGATTAATTTTAATTAATTAGATAGAAGCGATATCTATTCTAATTATATTTGCAGCTATTACTACGCAGTTATAACGATGACTACTATAGGTTATGGTGATATAACTGCTAAAACAACTAATGAAAGATTTGTGATGATTTTTTTGGCATTATTATCTTGTGGTATTTTTGGCTTTACAATCAATTCTATAGGTAAAATTCATTGAAAAAATCATGTTTATAAATAACACTAAATTTTATAATAGGTAACATTCTTTCTGATTTCAAGCAAAAGAGTGATATGTACCTCACAGAACTAGGAAAATTAAACAAATTTTTAAGCTACTATCAAGTTTCGACATAAGTCCAAACTAATGCAAGAAAATATTTGAAATTTGTTCATTAAGAAAAAAACAAAGATTAATTATCAACTCTTTAGTCTTTGACTAATTTATCTGATTATTTACAGAACTAAATAAAAATGGAAGTTATTTCTAAAAAATTGAAATAAATACACTTTTTTAGAAATGTATTAAAAGAAGAAACTATTTTGAAACTTTCTCTGCAAGTTAAAGAGAGTATCTATTAGCCCGAATAGATTATTTTAGGATAAAATGAAGTAAAAGAGCCATCAATTTACATAATCAATCATGGGAGAGTCTTAAAATATTCTTAGTATGATATAACAGCTAAAGAAAATTCTATTGTTGTAAAATAAATTTTAATAGTTTTTTAATTCAAATTTAATCAATAAATGCAAAAGGAATTGAAAGAAAAAGAAAACTTTGGGCTGATTGAGTTTTTTATGAACACAGAAAACTCTTATTTTAATTACAAAAGCAAAGAACTCACTTCGATATTTTCCATACAACTCTCTTCATTTTTAAAAATAATAAAGCAGGATAATGAAAGTTATGAGAAATTCTGCTATATTAGAGACTAAGTAATTTATTAGCAATATTTAAGCTAAGTTAATTATTCTTGTTTATCTTGCTAATCAAAAAATCATACATTGAAAGAATGTCCATGCATTTTTTATAATTCAAGAAAAATAAATGTGATTAAAAAAAATTTGTAGTAAGAAAAAGAAATTTTAGAGATAAAACGCTCAAACAAAAAAAAACAAAATTGCTGGATATTATTTGAATTAAATAATTCAAAAGCCTTAGACTTTTAAAATGATAACATTAATTAACTATCTTATAATGAATGCTCTTAAATAACAGACGAAGAATAAGATGATAATAAGGGATTTTATATTTAAGAACAAGAGATTGCAGATGTTGAACCAAATAAAATTATTTTTACTTAAAATTTATTAAAAATAAATGAAGAACGAGATAACTTTATTTCACATAAGACATCAGAAGTTCTAAATGAAGATGATTGCTCGATTGGAAAAATTGGTTCAGAGCTAAAGCCATAAATTATGATTTAACCAAGAAGAAATTAAATTTACGATTAGCAAAGATCAGATGAAATAAAAAAGCAAAATAGCAATCTAATGGAGCACTAATTAGATGAAGAATTATCTAAATGTAAAAATAAAATTAATTTTTAAAAAAAGCATTATTCTTTTTATTAATTAAGTTAAATATTTCTATCTAAAAATATTTAATAATTAAATAAAAACTAGAGGGGCAAATAGTTTCACTTAACTCTCAAAAAAACATTTCTTAGACAATTCATTCTTCAGCAAATATTGCTTAAAATTAAAGCTAATATTTTTTATAGAACTTAATGTAGAATTTGAAAGACATTCAGATACTTTTATCTTAAAATTTGTAATATAATAAGCTATTAACATAAAACAACATTTATTTATTTATTTATTTTAACATGAAAATAAAAAATTAGATATCCTCAAAAAGTACAGTAAAAATAAGGAAACATTTCTAGACGAAACACTAAAAGAGTAGAATCATCTAACTTATATAATTTTAAAAAAGAGTATAGTTCTAGTTTATTAGGATCAAATAACAATGTTAAGCATGCTAAATCTATTTCGCATTCTTTATTACCAATTTTAACAAAACACTAAAAGTCAATAGTAGAATTTGAATTTTAAGATGAAGAATTTGATAAATTGCACTAATTTAAAATTTATTACCCTCTCAACAATTTTGATACTGTAATAGCTAATGTTAATAAATCTCATCTTTAATTTAAGATCCCTTAAATGCTAAAATATTTGAAGCTCAAGAAAAGGAGTGAACACTATAGCAAAATCATAATTTGATTATTATTTTTAATTGTTTTCTATTACTGTAAACTTACTTTCTCTATTCCCTCTATTTTATTAAAAGAAAAATTAATATTTATTTGCCTCCAAGTGAAAAATATATTTTATGATATTAATTAAATAGAGATGAAATTAATGAGTGTTTATAGAGTATGAAATAATTTTTTATTCTCGATATTTTAAATTCTTATTTGTAGAAATTTTTGTTAAAATTATTTATGAAATATTTATTATTGTATTATAATAGCAATAATTAATTGCTAATATTGTTTATTTTTTTGTTAAATGAGTGAATTATAATCCTAAGACAGACTTTTAAAAATGATTAATTTATTTTAGATATATTAAATATATAAATAATTTGCAAAAAGACATTAAATATGATGGTTGGTTGAACAACATAAAATTTGATTACAAAAAATTTGGTTTATTGTTAATTAATTAATTAATTATTTGATTAAAATAATTCAAGTTAGAGGTATAGTGCTGTTTTAATTATCAAAGAACATAATTATTTTATACTTGATATAAGTAGCTAAAAAATAACATCAGACATATAAATAAATAAAATGCATTAAAATCAGAGCTTAAATTATGAAAAGTATTTGCCAAGTTAGTTCTCAAAGTCTCTATAGGATGAAAGCAAAAACATTGAAAATTCTTAAACCTCGTTTAATAGTGGAAAAAAGACTCCATTTATTAAAATAAAATAAGTTAGTGTGGTAGACATATTAAAAGGAGATGATTAAGATTCAGTATAGTCTTTTGGAAAAATTACATAAAATAACATAAATTAATAATGCCATAACTACGTATATACATTAAATTAGGGTTATGATTCCTCCCATACTTAGGATTCTTAGCAATGCAGCAAAATCATTGAAGAAGAATATAGTATTGTTTTTAATTTTTAACATGAATTTGTCAAAATTTTTTTTAGGCATTATGTAAAAAACATAGAATGACCCTGAAATATAAGTGGATTGTAGCAAAGATGACTCTAACTAAAAAGAAAAAGAAATAGAAAATGAGTAAACTTTATTTCTATCAATAAATATTCTTTAAAAATTTAGATGTAGCCAAATAAATATAAAAATACATCAACTAACTGAAATAGTAGAAGTTTTTAATCAAATAGTTCTTAATATTAAACTACTCATAATCATATGATGATTCAAAAAAGAAAAAAACTAAATAATTAACTCTCTTTCTCTTTATTTTATTTAATTAATTTTATATTTAAATTATTAGTTAGAAAGTACTTTGATATACTAACTTTAAAGTCAATAATTTATAAAAACAAACTATTAACTTGAATTATTTAAATGATCAAAATTAATTTTGTAAAAAAATTTATTTAAAACATATTCTATTATAAATAAGGGTGTAAAAGTAAAGCTTTACATAGATTGTAGGTTAATTAATTAAGAAAAAAAGAAAAAATAATATTGAATTAGAATACATCAATTCTAAGGATGTTTGGAAAAAGAAATGGTTAGGAGTTCTTTTTTATGTATCGAAATTTTTATATATCGCTAAGTAGTGTCAAAAAGTTTTCAGAGCATCTTTACTTACATCGTTTTAGTTGCATTTAATAGGTGATATTTCTAGTGACTTTGAGTAAAATGAAAGCTATAGTAAGCTTGATCTCAGTAAAATGCTAACCTACTCTAAATTTAATAAATGTATTTCTTTTAGAACATTCAAAAATATGAAGAAAAGTGTTAGGAAATATGTTTCTATTTGTTAAAATTTTTTAATTTGGCTATCTTTAACTTATTATAAATTAGTAAAGAAATTCTTTACTGTTTTACCTTTAATTCATTCCCAATCTACATTTTACGTAATATGGGAAACAATTATATTCTTTAGCTCATTTATCAATTTCATATATCTTCCGTTTGAAATATGCTTTGACATTTAGAGGAGTATCGTTTTCACAGTTTATTTATAGTTTTTTTGCCCAATTATTTACACTTTGGATATCTTAATTAAAAGTAATACTTAAAATTTCCAGTAAGGAAACCATATTTAGCAGCATAAGCAGATTATAAAAGAATATATAAGCTCTTCATTTTTTCTAGATCTCATAAGTTTAATAAGTCTAAATTAGTATATCTTTAAGTTCAAAGGTTCATAACTGATATTTTTTGTGAGGATATTTAGGTCTCTAAAAATAATAGATATTATTAGAGAATATTGCTTTTCCAATACATTCTACTCAGGTAAAAATATGATATGCCAAATAAATTTAAACTAAATCAAACTTTTTGGAAAATAATAAATAGATTCATTCAAAAATTATTCCACTTTTTAAATCTTTCTTTAATGATTTTATTTTATTTTTAAGCCTAAAAAGTTAAAAGATTAATATTATTATTATTAATTCCATATATTTTAAATAGCTTGTTTACTAAATCAAATAGGTATTATATCCTTGTTTTTGCTATTTGCAGGATCTTTATTTTATGGACATTTATTTGCTTGCTTCTGGTATTACGTTGGAACTTAAAGTGAATAAGGATGGATACATTTTAATTAGTTAGATATTAATAATATTTATTCTAATTATATTTGCAGTTATTACTATGCAGTTGTAACCATGACTACTATAGGATATGGAGATATTACTGCTAAAACAGATTAGGAAAGATTTGTAATGATTTTTTTGGCATTATTATCTTGTGGAATATTCGGTTTCACTATTAACTCTATAGGTAAAATTGAAAAAAGTTTAATTAAAATTATTGTTATTGATTATTCATTTTTATAGGTAATATACTCTCAGATTTCAAGTAGAAGAGTGATATGTACCTCACAGAATTGGGAAAGTTGAATAAATATTTAAGTTTCTATTAAGTTTCATCTCAAGTCCAGATTAATGCAAGGAAATACTTAAAGTTTATTCATTAAGAAAAAAACAAAGATTAATTATCAACTTTCTAGTCTTTAAATAATTTATCTGATTATTTACAGAACTAAATAAAAATGGAGGTTATCTCAAAAAAATTAAAATAAATAAAATTTTTAACAAATATATTAAAAGAAGAAATAATTTTGTAGCTTTCCCTATAAGTTTAGGAGAGGATTTATTAACCAGAGTAAATTATATTAGACTAAAATGAAAATAAAGAACCAGCTATATACCTAATCAATCATGGGAGAGTCCTAAAATATTCTTAGTATGATATAACAGCAAAAGAAAATTCTATTGTTGTAATTTAATTAATATTTAATAATTTATTTTTATATCATTCAATAAAATGAAAAGGAATTGAAAGAAAAAGAAAACTTTGGGCTAATTGAGTTTTTTATGAACAAAGAAAACTCAAATTTCAATTACAAAAGCAAGGGAATCACTTCCATATTTTCATTAGAATTGTCTTCTTTTTTAAAAATAATAAAATAAGATGATGAAAGCTATGAGAAATTCTGCTATGTTAAAGACTAAATTATTTATCAGTAATATTTAAGCTAAGTTAATTACTTTTGCTTATCATGCTAATCAAAAAACCACACATTGAAAGAATGTCCTTGTATTTTTTATAATGAAAGACACTTAAGCATAGTAAAAAAAACTTTATAATAAAATTAAGAGCTCTATGATAAAAAACGCTAAATTAAAAAGAAATAAAATTGTAGGAAGTTGTTTGACTAAATTTATAGCAAGGCAATCGATTTTTAAAACAACAATATTAACTAACTTTCTTTCAATGAATGCTCTTAATTAACTGAAGAAGAAGATGATGATCATGAATATGAGGAATAAGAAAAATAAAATAATAATAGTAAAAACTTATTTATTGAAGGAATAGAAAAGTTAGAGGCTGAAGCAAGAAAAAGCATTTTTACTTAAAACTTATTAAAGGTTAATGAAGAAAAAGATAGTTTTATTTCGCATAAAACAGGGGAAGTTTTAAATGAAGATGATTGCTCAATAGGAAAAATAGCTTCAGAATTAAAGCCATAAATTATGATTTAACCAAGAAGGAATCATACATATGATTTTTAAAAATCAGAGGAGATGAAAAAACAGAACAGTAATTTAATAGAGCATCAGCAAGATGATGACTTTTTTAGACGTAAATAAAAATTTTAAATCTTATTTGATTAAAATGATAATTAGCATTTTTTAAGATTTTTAATGTAAAATCTCTAATTTAAGAATTTTAGAAGAAAATTTTTAATTTTGAAAAACTAGGATATTAAAATTTTAGATTTGTGGGTGGGTCTTAAATTATGGGGAAACCTTAAATAAGAGAGTTTTCATTATATGAACTAATTTTGAAATTATAAAATATTAGATGGACGAATGATATCTCTTAACTCTTAAAAGAATGTAGGTTAACTTAATCAGCCCTCTGCTAATATAGCATAAAATCAGAATAGCAATATTATATAGAATTTGGTGTAAAATTTGAAAGAGTTTCAAAATTTTCTTTAACAAAACTAGTAATTTAAAAATCATTTATTTATTAAATCTTTTTGAAATAATTAATATTTAGACCTAAATTTAAAAAAATAGAAGCTCACAAAAAGCACCTCTTAAATAAGGCAATTTTAACAAATTAACTACAAAAAGACTCGATTCTTCATCTATTATATTTAATATAAAAAATGAACACAGTAATAGTTTAAATGGATCAAATAACTAAAATAAATAAGCAAAATAGAATTCATTTACATTTTTCGAAGCTAAAAATTCAAACGAAAAGTCATAATAAAAAATTTAAATTTGTGAAGAAGACTTGGACAAACTACAACTATTTAAAATATATTATCCTTTAAGTAATTATGACTTAGTTATTGCTCATGTTAATAAATCTCATTTATAATTCAAAATCCCTTAAATATTAAAAAATTTAAAGCTGAAAAAAAGGGGTGAAAACTAAATAAGGCACAATCCTATTCTTTGAAATAATTTAATTTGTATTTATTTCTTTCTTTTATAAATTAAGCAGTTGTAATTCAATACTTTGGTAATATAATATAATATAAATAATATATATTTGACTTATTTGAATAAAAGTTATTTAGTATGAGAATTCAGAGAGTAAAAAAATAATATTAACATTATTAGATAAATAAATAATTTTTCAAATAAAAATTTAAAACATTTTTTAATGATAAGTAATTTCAATTCAAATAAAAATGCAAGTAATTTTTTTCGAAATTTCTAAAATATTTTTATTTAAAACTTTTTTCTTACAATTAAATTTAATTATTAATTATATTTGAATTTGATTTGAGAAACATATGTTAACATTCTTTATTACAAAATATAAACAATCCAAAAAATAATTTAAAGACAAATTACTTTTTTTCTTTATTTTAATTGTAAGATCAATAAAAAAGGCAATATTTTTTATATAATATATTTATTTTGAGTATAATTTTTTAGTAGAAATATTGCTTATTAGGATTAATTCATTATTAAAATATTGCCTATTTTTTAATAAATAAAGTTCAACATTTTTAGGGTTTATCTTTAATTTTTAAAAAAATTTACTATAATTATAAGCAACCATTTAAGATAAGAATGGATAATTCAATATCAAGTTTTGTTTTATCTAATTCTATTTGCACTTAAGTAGAATAGCCTTTCACAAAAATAAAACAAACGTCTGAATTAGATTAGTTAAAAGGAGATAATGATTCAATAATTGCAGGATCATTTGCAAAAAACTCTTCTTATTTGCACAAAGAGAGCTTAAATAATTGTTTGGTCAATATGTCTACACTTTAATAATAATGTAGTCTTACTAAAATAGTTCAAAGTGAAAGAATTATAGAATAAGGGATTCAAATAAGTATAATAGTAGAATTATCAAAATAGCGTTTATAAAGATAATTTAAATTATAAAAAGGCAGCTTAGCAGATCATATAATTTAGTAAAAAGAGATGAAATAATTTGATAATAACATATTAGAGAATTAATCAGCTGCTGAAGATGATGAGTTTGAAATTCAGGAAGACAAGTACGATTAGACATTTTGATAATTTTCATTTAATTTGTAATAAAATTAATATTGAGATTATTCATAGAACTAAAAAACCCTAACAAAATTAAATCAATAAATGAATAAATATGATTTTTTTATTTTCAATATTATTTATAAAATTATTAAGGAATATAAATTTATTTTAGAATTTTTAACAAATTTATTTTATAATTAACTTAAAATTTAATGAAAGATTTCAAAGAAATTAGTCAAAAGTGTTGACGTTAGTAAGCAAATAGAGAAGGAAACATAATATAGAATTGGAAGGTGAGTAGTCAAAATTAAGTTGGTAGAAAAAATGGTTAATTATTATGTATTACATATCTAAATTCAAGACTGTTGCTTCATTAACTAAAAAACTATTTAGACATGAACTTTTGACAGCTCAATAGCTGAAATTAATAGGAGATTAAACAGTAAATATAGAAAAGTTGAAACAAATAGAGTGTTATAATTTTTAAAGAATGATGTCTTATACAAAATTTAACAAGATTATTTAATACAAAACTTACAAATGGTTAAAGATTAAAATTAAGAAGTATTTTTCTAATTTTCCTTTTTTGCTTTTGAGTATAAGTACAATATATAATAAGTTAGCTGATTATGTATTTAGCTCCTTGCCTCTTTTTAATTATCTCTCTAACTTTTACGTTGTTTGGTAGGCCATAATATTTATCAGCTCTTTTATAAACTTTATTTACTTACCTTTTGAGTTTAGTTTCAATATTTAGAGAGGTTTTTTCTTTTAAAATTACATTTCTTTAATTTGCCCAATCATTTATTCCTGTGATATCTTTATCAAAGCCAACACTGTGTCATTCTAACAAGGTAGCAATCTAAGCATGCATAAAGAAATCTTTAAGTAATATCTAGCAGGATAATTTATTTCAGATCTCATCAGTCTATTAAGTCTCAATATTTCTTTTGCTTAAATTAAAGCATTCTATTTCCTCTTTTTTCTTAGGTTCTCTAACTCTTTTATGATATTAGATATCTTTAGAGAAAAGTTTTTTTCTAGAACTTACATTTCAGGTAAATTTTAAAACTTTTTAAAAAAACAACTAATTTTTTAAGCATTTATTTAATCTAAACTTCAGCTTTTTTCCACTAAGTTATGAAAATAATAAAACTAATTAATCATTTTGAATAAAACTAATTACTTTTTTAATTTTGTAAGTTATTTTATCTTTTTTTATTGAGCTTATGATTTGTTATTTATTTATTTAAATAGTAAAAAAAAATGTTAAATATCAAATATATTATTAACAATTTTTTAAAAATTTAATAATAAAAACAAATTTTATTTAATTTTATCATAGGAATAATTTCATTAGTGCTCCTTTTCATGAGCTCTCTATTCTTTGCTCATTTATTTGCATGCTTGTGGTATTACATTGGGACACAAAGTTCTTAAGGATGGATAGAATTTTATTAACTTGATACAACTGATATTTACTCAAATTATATTTGTAGCTATTACTTTGCTATTGTGACTATGACAACTATTGGTTATGGAGATATAACTGCTAAAACTACTGAAGAAAGATTGGTTATGATTTTTTTTACACTCACTTCTTGTGGTATATTTGGCTATATTATTAATTCAATAGGTAGATTTGTTAATTATCTATTCTATATTTATAATTAATTCTCATTATTAAAAGGAAATATTTTGGCTGATATCAAATAAAAGAGTGATTAGTATTTAACTGAGTTGGCAAAGCTTAATTAATACTTTAAGAAATATTAAGTTTGTTTATAAATATAAGCAAATGTTAGAAGGTATTTATAATTTAAATACAAAGAAGGAATCCAAGATTAAATTTCAGCTGTGCAATCACTAAATAGTTTATCTCAGCACTTGCAAAACTAAATTAAAATGGATGTAGTTTCAAGAGAACTTAAATAAATAGATTTTTTAAAGTAAATTTGTAAAGAGGAAACATTTTACTAACTATCACTAGAAGTACAAGAAAAAATATATCAACCTGAATAAATAATTTTAGATTAAAATGACATAAAAGAACCTTCTATTTACATAATCAACTATGGCAAAGTGTTAAAGAACTCTTAATATGATTTATCTTCAAAAATAAATGAAATTATTGTAAATTTTAAATAAAATAAAAAATAAATTATATTTTGTTATTTTAATTTCATTTAAATTACAGGAGTTAAAAGAAAAGGAGCGCTTTGGAGTGATAGAATTTTTTATGAATTTGGAAACTTCTAAATTTAATTACAAAAGCATGGAACTGACATCTATTTACTCATTAAATCTTTCATCATTTTTAAAAGTAATATAAAAAGACAATGAAATTTATGAAAAATTCTGCTTTTTAAGAGACTAGATTGTTTTTTAAAAGTCACTTTATCTTGTAAAGCATTCGTGTGAATCCTGTAAATCTTTAAGTCATAATCTTAAAGAATGTCCTTGTATATTTTATAAATCAAGAAAATTAGCAATAATCAAAAGATATAAAGATAATAAATTTAAAAATTAGTAAGAAATAAATCGAAAGCAGATAAGAACACAAAATTGTTTGTTTTTCAAAAAATATTATGAATCTGAAGTAATTAACTTTTAATCAAATAATATTAATTAGTTATCGCTTTATGATTAGTCATAATCATCTAATGAAGATTAGAATTTTTTTAGTTCCTAAAAAATTCTTTTCAGTAGTGTAAATAATAATACTCCTAATAATGATAATTAAAGTTTCAAACCAAGTTAATTTTTTGAAAACTAGCAAACAGAGTAGAACGAGATAGATAAAATTATATTCGATATTAAATCTCCTTTAATTATTTAAAAAAAAAAACTAGAAAACGAAAAATAGATGAATGATGATCTAAAAAATATAAAAAGTTTTTAAAAATTAGAAATAATTGAAGAAGAGGAAAGCAAAAATTCAATATGTAAGAATTGATTTGATTCAAAAAAATTAATTGAAAATTTGATCAGCTAGCTAAAAATTTTTTTAAATTTAAAAAAAATTGTAGAGATATTAGGATTATAATAGCAGAATTTTGTAAAAAATAATCATATGTCAATAACTTCTATACTAGAAAATAATAGCAAAAATGATTAAATATGCGTTTTACAGGCAATTTACAAAAATATTAAAGAAATATTTAAAATACTTTAAGATGAAAAGTAACTTTTTAAATTATTTTAAATTTTTATTTTAAAAATTTTCTTTAATTTTAGTGGATTTTCATAATTTTAAAAGAAAGTAGTAAGCTAGTAGCAAACTAATAGTAGTCATTACATAAAACTTGAGAACTAATTACCATCTTAAAAACAATTAAAAATGCCTTAATTACATGATGCAAGCTTAGTTAATGCTGCTAGAATAAATTTTTAAAATTAATTATAAAATAAATAGCATAAAATCATTTCAGAACATTGTTGTGAGGAGTTAGAAAAAATGCAAAAATTTAAGATATTTTATCCAAAATTTAATTATGACATAGTCATTGAAAAATTTAACTCAATAACTCAATTATAAAATATTCCTTTGAATTTAAGAAGACTTAAATAATAAAAAAAGTAAATTAATGAAAATAAGAGAATGAGAACATTAAAATGAATCTCACTTTTATAATTTATATTTCTTCATAATTAAACTTTATAAAGTATTTTAATATATTTATATGTATCCTAATTTTCTAAACCTCTTCCTCAAAATAAATACAGCCAATACTATAATTAAGGTCTATTCCCCTCCTTCTCAAGATTTTATGCTTCGTTAAATATTAAACAAATTTAAATCTGAGGGAGGGATAAGAAAGACACAATGTTATGGTTTGAAATAATTTAATTTGTATTCGTTTTGTACATAATTTATTTAGAAAGAAGTTTTAATTCAATACTTTGATAATTTTATTTCTCTAATAATTTGATATAAATAGAAGATTTTTGACATATTTAAATCAAAGTTTTCTAAGTATAAGAATTGAGATAGTAACAAATATTAGAATTATTTGATACATTTTTCAAATAAAAATTTAAAATCTCTTGTTAACCTAAAATAATTTCACTTCAAACAAAAATGCAAGCTATTTTTATAGAAATTTGAAAAAATTTTTAATTTTATTTCTTACAAAACTAGATAAATTTAATTAGAAAGATGTATGTGTTAACCTTCTTTATTACAAAATATAAACAATCCTAAAATAATTTACAAAAAAATTACATATTTTCTTTTTTTAATTCTTGCTTCAATCAAAAAGACAGACAATATTTTTATATAACACAAAACATGATGATTAATAAATAAGAAAGCTTTACATTAAAATTAATACTGTAACTTTGAGTATAATTTTTAGTAGAAATATTGTTAGCTAAGATTAATTCAAATTAAAATATTGCATATTTTTAAATAAAAAAGTTCAATTTTTTTTAGGTTCTCTCTAAAATTATTTTTAAAAACTTACTAAAATTATTAGCAAATATTTAAAATAAGAATGAGTACTTCAAGATCAAGTTTTGTTTTATCAAATTCTATTTGTAGTTAAGTAGAATAACCTTTCATAAGAATAAAATAAACCTCTGAATTAGGTTAGTTAAGAGGTGATAATGATTCATTTGTAAGATCTTTTACAAATAATTCTTGTCATATGCACAAAGATAGTATATAGAACCATTTAGCCAACGTTCCTACGCTTTAATAATAATAATCTAGTCTAATTTAAATGGCTCATAGTGAAAGAATTTTAGAATAAGGGCTTTAAATAAGTAAAATAGTAGAATTATCAAAGTAGTGTTTGTTATGATAATTTAAATTATTAAAAGGCAGCTTAGCAGATCATATAATTTAGAAAAAAGAGAAGGAATAATTTGATAATTACATATTAGACGATTAACCATATGCTAAAAAAGATGAGTTTGAAATTTAAGAAGATAAGTAAGATTATATATTTTGATAATTTTCATTTATATTTATAAACAAAAGAACAATTTTTTTATAATAAAATTAATATTGAAATTATTCATAGAACAAAAAAACCCTAAATAAATGAATAAATAAATATGCTTCTAGATAGATTATATAAATTAATTATAAATAAATTCAAATTTATTTTAAAATTACTAACAAATTTATTCTATAATTACCTTAAAATTAAATGAAAGATTTGAAGGAAATTTGTCAAAGGTTTTGACATTAGTTAGCAGACAGACTAGAAAGCATAATATAGAATTGGAAGGTGAGTAGTCAAAGTTAAGCTGGTAGAATAAATGGTTAATTATAGTGTATTACATATCCAAAATAAAGACTGCTGCTTCACTAACCAAAAAACTATTTAGACATGAACTTTTGACAGCTCAATAGCTGAAATTAATAGGAGATTAAACAGTAAACATAGAAAAATTGAAATAAATTGAGAAGTATAACTTTTAAAGAATGATGTCTTATACAAAATTTAACAAGATTATTTAATACAAAACTTACAAATGGTTAAAGATTAAAATTAAGAAGTATTTTTCTAATTTTCCTTTTTTGCTTTTGAGTATAAGTACAATATATAATAAGTTAGCTGATTATGTTTTTAGCTCCTTGCCTCTTTTTAATTATCTCTCAAACTTTTACGTATTATGGTAGGCCATAATATTTATCAGCTCTTTTATTAACTTTATTTACTTACCTTTTGAGTTTAGTTTCAATATTTAGAGAGGTTTTTTCTTTTAAAATTACATTTCTTTAATTTGCCCTATCATTTATTCCTGTGATATCTTTATCAAAGCCAACACTGTGTCATTCTAACAAGGTAGCAATCTAAGCATGCATAGAGAAATCTTGAATTAATATCTAACAGGATAATTTATTTCTGATCTTATCAGTCTATTGAGTCTCAATATTTCTTTTTTTGAATTTAAAGCACTCTATTTCCTCTTTTTTCTTAGGTTCTCTCACTCTTTTATAATTTTAGATATTTTTAGAGAAAAGATTTTTTCTAGAACTTACATTTCAGGTATATTTTATCTGTTTTTTTATTGGAAATTTATATTTTTTAATAAAACAACTTTTTTTTTCATTATTTTATAAAAATAGTAAATCTCAATATTAATTTTTTAGTTTTATAAGTTATTTTTTCTTTTTTTATAGAGTAAATGCCTTTGCTTTTATCTAAACATTAAAAAATAATTTTAATATCACATTAATTATTCACAATTTTATTTAATTTGATAATTAAAAAAACTTTTATTTCTTTTTATCATAGTTATAATTTCGTTAGTGTTTCTTTTTATGAGTTCGCTTTTCTTTGCTCATTTATTTGCGTGCTTGTGGTATTACATTGGGGCACAAAGCTCTTAAGGATGGATAGAATTTTATTAACTTGATACAACAGATATTTACTCAAATTATATTTATAGCTATTACTTTGCTATTGTGACTATGACAACTATTGGTTATGGAGATATAACTGCTAAAACTACTGAAGAAAGATTGATTATGATTTTTTTTACACTCACTTCTTGTGGTATATTTGGCTATATTATTAATTCAATAGGTAAATTTGTTAAATATCTATTCTATATTTATAATTATTCCTATTATCAAAAGGAAGTATTTTGGCTGATATCAAGCAAAAAAGTGATTAGTATTTAACAGAGTTAGCCAAGCTTAACTAATACTTTAAGAAATATTAAGTTTCTTTGTAATTATAAGCAAATGTTAGAAGGTATTTATAATTTAAATACAAAGAAGGAATCCAAGACTAAATTTCAGCTGTGCAATCACTAAATAGTTTATCTCAGCACTTGTAAAACTAAATTAAAATGGAAGTAGTTTCAAGAGAACTTAAATAAATTGATTTTTTAAAGTAAATTTGTAAAGAGGAAACATTTTATTAACTATCACTAGAAGTATAAGAAAAAATATATCAACCTGAATAAATAATTTTAGATTAAAATGACATAAAAGAACCTTCTATTTACATAATAAACTACGGCAAAGTGCTAAAGAACTCTTAATATGATTTATCTTCAAAAATAAATGAAATTATTGTAAATTTTACATTAAATAAAATTTTATTATTTTAATTTCATTTAAATTCAGGAGTTAAAAGAAAAGGAGCGCTTTGGAGTGATAGAATTTTTTATGAATTTGGAAACTTCTAAATTTAATTACAAAAGCATGGAACTGACATCTATTTACTCATTAAATCTTTCATCATTTTTAAAAGTAATATAAAAAGACAATGAAATATATGAGAAATTCTGTTATTTAAGAGACTAGATTGTTTTTTAAAAGTCATTTTATTTAGTAAAGCATTCGTGTGAATCCTGTAAATCTTTAAGTCACAATCTTAAAGATTGTCCTTTTATATTTTATAAATCAAGAAAATAAGCAATAATCAAAAGATATAAATAGAATAAGTTTAATAATTAGCAGGTAATAAATAGAAAGCAGAAAAGAACACAAAATTGTTTGTTTTTCAAAAAATATTATGAATCTGAAGTAATTAACTTTTAATTAAATAATCTTAATTAGCTATCGTTTTATGATTATTCATAATCTTCTATTGAAGATTAGAACTTTTTTAGTTCCTAAAAAATCCTATTCAGTAATGTAAATAATAACACTCCTAAAAATAACGATAATTAAGGTTTCAAACCAAGTTAATTTTTTGAAAACTTGCATGCAGAGTAGAACGAAATTGATAAAATTATATTTGATTTAAAATCTCCTTAGATTTAAAAAAAAAAAAAACAAGAAAATGAAAAAGAAAAATGGATGAATGACGATCTTTAAAATATATCAAGTTTTTAAAAATTAGAAATAATTGAAGAAGAGGAAAGCAGCAATTCAAGATGTAAGAAATGATTTAATTAAAAATAAAATTAATATTTTATTTGTCAATTTATTTTTTTATTTGTTTTTTAAAAACAAACTTTCAATTTAAAATTTCATCAGCTAATTTTTTTTCAAAAATTTTTTTTATTATTTGATTAAAATTATAGAGATATTAGGACTACAATAACATAATGTGGTTAAAAATAATCATATATCTTTAACTTCTATACTAGAGAATAATATCAAAAATGATTAAATAAATGCTTTATAAGCAATTCACAAAAGCATTAACGAAATATTTAAAATTCTTTAAGATGAAAAGTAAATTTTAAAATTATTTTAAATTTTTATTTATAAATTTTTTTATAATATTAGTGGAATTCTATAATTCTAAAAGAAATTAGTAAGCTAGTAGCAAACTAATAGTGGTATTAACATAAAAGTTGAGAACCAATTATCTTCTTAAAAATAAGTAAAAATGCCTTAATAATTTGATGCAAGTCTAGTTAATGTTGCTAAAATAAATTTTTAAAATTAATTATAAAATAAATAACATAAAATTATTTCAGAAAATTGCTGTGAGGAGTTAGACAAAATGCAAAAATTTAAAATATTTTATCCAAATTTTAATTATGACATTGTTATTGAAAAATTTAACTCAACAACTCGTTAATAAAATATCCCTTTGAATTCAAGAAAACCTAAATCATAAAAAAGGTAAATTAGTGTACATAAGAGATAGAGAAAGTTGAAATGAATCTCAATCTTATATTATATTATTATGTATTTAGAAACTTTTCTAAATAATAAATAATTTTTTTTTCTCAATGTTATAAAATATTAAATTTTTAATGTATATTTTATAATGCGTATCCTAGTTATTCTAGACCACCTTTAAAAAAAATACTGTCTATACTAATTAATTTAGATAATTTTTCATTCTAAAATGAATTTTGCCCAACATAGCATTTTCAAAAAACTCAATATATTTTTTAATTTTTGTTATTTTTATTTCTCAAAGTAAAACCTTTTTCAAACAAATTAATTTCAGAAATTTAGTGTCAATATTTAGAATATAAATAAACTATAAGATTTGTAGAGCTTTAAATTAGGTATAGAAAAATAAATATGTTTGATTCAACTTATTAGAAACATTAGAAATATGATTATTTCTGATTAATTTATTTGAATTTTTCTATATGGTTTATTACTAAATAATATCTAATAATTAATTTCTAAACAAAAATAATTATTTAATAACATTCACATAAATTACAAATTAAATGTATAAAGTAATGAGTAGAAAAGGAATTTAAGTTATTAAGTAAATAGATATTTTCATTTTAAAAATTGTAAACTAGTTTATTTTAAATAGGAATAAACCTACTAGTTAAGTCTGCGCTCAATTATATATTGACGAAATAGGAGTGTAAGCATTTTATTTTATTTTTTAAGTCATTTTATTTATAATTTTACATCATTAATTAGATTAGATGGTGAAAAAGATTACAATTTATTGGTTTCAGAATTAGAGGATTCCAAGCACATAGAACTAGAAATTAATCAATCAAACAATGAAAACGATAGCTTTTAATAGTAAATATTACCTAATTAAATTTTAAACATATAAAATTATTTTATAAAAGAGTTCAACCAATAATAAATCTTTTTATTGAAAGTACTCAAGCACTATCTCTTTCAATTTCATATAATTAGTAAGTTTTTTTTAGATTAATTTTCTACTTATTTAATAAATATTCTTAAAATCTAATAGATAAATTTCAAAAGAAATTTTCGATTAATGGATTAAATTGTATGAAAATAATAATTCTCTATAAAACTTCACAGTAAACATTTCAAATTCTGACTTTCCTCTCAGCTTAAGTTGCTCAAAGTCTTTAAAAGTTTAACTAAATAGCTTGAGTGTTCTACTTTCTCCAAAAGAAATAAAAATACAAATAAATAAAGATCATAAGATTTAGCTTTTATTAGATGAGAAAGATTTACAGAATCTCAAAATAGATATCAATTTCCAGAGAGTTGTTTCTGTTGATATTTTATCTTTAATACTAGAATAATTTAATTGCTGCTAAAATTTGTAAGTTCAGTAAATTGGTTCTTTTGTCTTTAGCTAAAATGCTTTAGAATTGTCTAACTTTGATGGTCACTTAATAAAAATTTTGCAAAAATACGTAAAGATCGAAGAATTAACTATCAAAAAGTAATTCAATTTTTAAAATATTGATTTAGCTTTTTAAATAAATATTTAATGTTTATCTGTAAAATATCAGCTTAAATAAAACGGATTAAGAAATGCAAAATAATCTTATTGGATTAATCTAACAATAGATTGGTATTAAATCTGTAAAGATAGTCAGTAACAAGTAATAAATATTATTCAATTTATTATTGATTTTAATTAAAAACTTAATTTTAAAATAGGTTATAGCTATCAAATTTTATAGCCTTTCTTTCTCACTTGGAGTAATAAAAAATATCATTTAGCTTTGAATTTTATGAAGGATCTGGCAGGGTTAGCTTTGAAACTTAACATTTCTATATAAAAATAAATGAAAATAAGCAAGTTTCAAAGGAAATTTGGGAAAATTTCTTATCACCATTAGCATCTAAAATAGAAAAATAAATAGAAATTATTGCAAACTAGCTTAAACTTGATTAATTGATTAGCTTTTTATAGTATTAAAACTATACTAAAAATATTTATTTTAAATGTTAGAATAATGAATTGAAAATTGAAAACTCTGAAATAATTTACAACCTTTCAAGCGTAAGCGAAGAGCAAGTTACATTGCTACTAAAAAAAATAACTAATTAACAAACTATTTCTATATCCATAAATAATGTTAATAATGTTATTTAGCTATTCAACGAGCTATAAAAGATAAATTATTAAAGCACTAAAATTTTTAATTTAAAGCTTTTGACTAAAGGGCATCGCTTAGAAGGTCTATCTCTTTTTAAAGTGATAAATTAATCAAAAAATATTGAATAAATTCAAATAAATATAGAAAGTAACATTTTCTCAATAAAATGTGAAGAACCTCTAATTTCAAATAAATAAATAACTAAATAGATTTAAACAAAAAGAATGTATTTATATATACCTTCTATTCCTCTCTAACAAGAAGAAGTTAATGTCATATGTGACGTTATTAAGATGTAAGAGTATTCGGTTGTTGAAATCGAATCAATTTCAAATCATTTAAACCAAGCAGACAAATCAATGAGCTAAAAATATTACATTTAAATATCAGATATCCTTAAAAATAAGCAATGTCTAAGTTAAATAACAATTAACAATTATTCTTTCAATAGAGAAAATGGAATAATTTAAATTAACAACTTGGATAAGTTAGATCTACTTATAAATTTAAACTTTGTAGACACATAAAAAATAGAAATATCAAATATCAACATTAAAGATTCTTTGTCTGTATGGACAAAGACATACAAAGATTTAATAAAATAGGCAGAAAACACTCTTTAAAGTCTAACTTTGACTTTTGGAATGAATATGAAAAAATATTAGATTGATTTTTCACAGGTTTTACAACTTCCATAAATCTAATTTATTACAATAGCTTACTAAGGAGATCAAGGATTGGTATTAGATATTCCAAAGAAAAACCTAGAATTAAATAATTGTGGAATCAATAATTTTAAGCTTGCCATAACTAAATGTAGGGTTGAATAACTCTCTTATCTAATATCTCACAAGTAATTTAATTTCAATTTATGTTCATAAAAATTAAAAATTGGTTTTAATTACAAAATTTGTTATAATCCCCATCCTAATTTTATTAATTTAAGTTCAAATTATTTACTTTTTATAATTAACAATGTATTAATTTTGCTTATATTTATTTATTTATAACATATAAAATTTAATAATTTTAGAGAGGTTTTAAGTTTAGAAGAAGTCAACATCATAAAATCTTTAGATTTGTAATCTTTAGTTATAGAGAGATTAAGTGCCCCTTTTCATGAGAAATTCAGTTATTAATTCTATTAAAATATAGAAATGTATTTTTTAGAGCTGATTATACATTGCTTTGAAAAAGTACAGTCTTGTAATATAAAATATGCAAATAACCTAATAATATTTGATAAAAATATTAAATTGTCTAGAATTGAAATTGACTCTGAAGCTATTCTAAATATTCTACCCACTATTTAAATTACTTAAAATTTTAAATTTAAGATTAAAAATTTTCTAAGTGAAGAGCTTTTTGAGAAGCTTTTAATTTTTTTAAAATCTTAGACACTCAACATATGCTAAAAAATATATCTAACGTTAAAGTAAATAGCACTTTTTAATGATATTATTAAAATTTTATATTTTATTTAAAATTAGAACCAGTGTCAGTTAGCTAATTAAATTTGTTGAATTTTTGGATACACTTCACTTCTAAACAGATCTTACTGTTTCATAGATTTCATAGTAACTCATATAATAAATTTATTTGTCTTTTTAATTTATAATATTCTATTTTTAATTTATTGTTTCAAATTTATTATCAATATAATTTAGAAACATCAGTAAAGAAGAAGCTTCTGATTTAGGAAAATTGCTACATTAAAGCAATAATATAGTAAAATTCTAGATAAATGCTCCTAACATTAATGCTGCTCAAATAATGGAAATAGTAGGAGATAAATAAAAAATATATTTAAACATAAACACACCTGCATACTTTAAAAATTAAATTGACAGCAATCACTTCATATTTGATTTTTTGTCTTAATTTAAATTTTGCAATACTCTTAAGATCCCCTTTTTTAAATAACCATAATAAAATGATAAATAAAGCAGTTTATTAACACTACACAATGTTTGCTTATTACTCCCTTAATGTTTACAATTACTTAAGAATGTTTAATTGTTCCCTGATCATACATACTAGAGCAAGCTATAAAATCAGATAATGAGTATGAATTTATATAAGCACCTATTATTTAGAAGACAGGTGAGTTATCTTATTAAAAAATTATAATAGGTAAACTTTTTAGGTTTAAATCGTCCAGAGAAGATATATGATTTAGCTGAGTTCTTTTCTACTTAGCCTTAATAAACAAATTTTAGATTAAGTTGAATACATACTTTTTAAAATTATAAATTTAATTTATAACTTTACATCATTAGAATAAATTATTCTTAATATAACATATTACAAAATATAATTAATTATGTCTATTTAGTAATTAATAATAATCAACTATTTGATTAATCATATTGATATATGTTTTTTATTATTCGCTTCAATGAAAATATGTTTAAATAATTTTTCTCCTAAAATATTAACAATAGTTAATTTAAAATATTTATTGATAAGTCTAAATTATAAAATATATCCATAAATTTTTATTTTTTAGCATTTTAAAAATAAATTTAGTTCAAAATATAAATCTTATATATTACCATTAAGGTTTTTGGGTGTTATAGGGATGTGGTTGGTGAGAATTAACGTGGATTTAAGGTGTTTTAATAAAAAGTGAAATATTTTAAGTTTGATCAATAGTAAGAAGAATAAAACTTTTTATATTATTTATAGCTATACTTAACTTTAAAAGATAAATAATAGATGTGGGGAATATGATACCTTACAATATAGTAAATAGATATTATATTTTCGTTGTAATATTTTTTTAGATTTCATTTTGCTTAAGAATTTTTTGTAGCATTCCTTTTATTAATAATAATAAATTATAGATTGAAAATAAATTTAATAGGTTAAATTCTTATTAATAATAAATAGATAATTATTTTTATTATTAAATTATGTAAAAATAAATATTAATGAATTTTATTCATGATAAATATAAACAAATGAACAACAATTTATTAAAGAGTTTACTTGATTTTTTTATAGTAATATATTAATTTTTTTTTTTGGCTACAAGTAGTAATAAATTCAAATTGAAATTAAGTTATTAATTATTAGTAAAATAAATAGGTAAAAAATAAAATTGAATCAGAAAGAATACTATTTTAATTTTTTTAATTTTTGGCGTTACTTTTCTTAAAAATCACACAAAATACAATTTTTTAAAAATAAATGAATGATTCAAATAATAGTTTTATTTAAAGAAGTTGTTTTAATGAAGAAAAAGATGATCCTTTTGTTAAAATTGTGTTTGTAAAAGGGATTGATTAATTATAAGGAGAAAATAGCAGTACATTGAGATCAATAACTTTGAACTCTTCTCATAATTCAAGTTAAAGCTGCTAAAATAATTTAGATAAGATCTCTGCATCAGTTAACTCAAGCCGATTTATATAAACTACCTAAAACGAATAGAATGCTGAATAAACTTAGCTAACTAGTAAAATAGTAGAATTATTATCAAATATACAATTGCATTATTTACAAATAATTATAGAGATCTATGTGAATAAAGAAGCAAAATTAGATGAAGATTAGCAAATAGAATTAAGTTAATGTGACAAATAATCTCTTGAAGAAGCTGATGATACTGAATAAGAATAGTAAGATGAAAATTTAAAATAGAAATTTTTCTAGTTTTTCTTTTACTAAATCATTTCTTTAATTTAACTTTTGTTAATATTTTCTACTAAATTTTGATAAGCCTTATAATTTTCTTTTGATATTAATTAAGCAATGACAGTATATTATAGCTATAAATATTTTTAAATAAAAAAATTTTTAACAAAAGGCAACAGAAGAGATAATCATAGGCTCTTAGTCAAGTAAGTAAGCACAGGAGGAAGCATAATATTTAATTATTAGGAGAGGAGTCCAAAAAGAATTGGAAGAAAAACTGGCTTAATATTCTGTATTATGTATCTAAAATGAAAAGTATTGCCAAATTAACAAAAAGACTATTTAGGCATGAGCTTCTAACTGCCAAATAATTAAAATTGATTGGAGATTAAACAGTGAATATAGAAAAATTAAAAAAAATGGAAAAATATAACTTCTAAAAAATGATGTCTTTCTCTAATTTCAATAAGATTTTAAAATATAAAACTTATAAAAAAATTAAAATCAATGTGAAACTCTACTTTTCTAACATTCCATCTCTACTTTTAAGCATATCTAATGTCTATAATAAGTTTATAAGCTATATACTTAGTCTTATTCCTATATTCAATTACCTTTCTAATTTTTACATATTTTGGTAGGCGATAATCTTTGTTTGCTCTTTCATCAATTTTATCTATTTGCCTTTTGAATTTAGCTTTCAAAATTAAAGAACCATTTATCTGTAATACTATATATCCATAATATGCCCAATAATTTTTTCCTTAGACATCTTTATCAAAGCAAATACTCAAACGTTTTAATAAGGTAACTAGCTTCGAATACATAAATAAATCTTAAAAGAGTATCTTACAGGAACTTTTTTTTCAGATTTAGTAAGTATTATAAGTCTTAATTAAAGCTTATTTGAACTTAGAGGTTTTTATTTTCTATTTTTTCTTAGATTTTCTCGCTCCTTACTTATTCTAGACATATTTAGAGAAAAGTTTTTTTCTAAAACTTATATTTCAGGTGTTTATTCTTTTTATTTAATTTTAAAATAAATTATTTTACTTTGATAACTTATTAAATCTTTAAAATAATAATTGTTTGCTTAAAATTACATACCCTCCTATAAATTATTTTTTATATAAATAGGAATAATCTCTTTAATACTTCTTTTTGCAAGTTCTCTTTTTTTTGCTCATTTATTTGCATGCTTTTGGTATTATGTTGGTACTCTTAGTACTTAAGGATGGATAAATTTCTATCAACTTGATAAAGCAGATATCTATTCGAATTACATTTACAGCTATTATTTTATAATTGTAACAATGACAACAATTGGCTATGGAGACATTACTGCTAAAACTACAGAAGAAAGATTAGTTATGATTTTTTTTACTCTTATATCTTGTGGAATTTTTGGATATATAATTAATTCAATAGGTATATAAATTTTAAAGTTTTTAAATATTTATTTTTAACTTATCTTTATTTATTTATTTAGGTAATATTTTAGGTGATATAAAGTAGAAAAGTGATAAGTATTTAACTGAATTGGCTAAACTTAACTAATACTTTAAGAAATACTAAGTATCTTTACAGTTGCAAGCGAATGTTAGGAGATACTTATAATTTACTTACAAAGAAGGTATTTAAGACAAGCTCTCTGCACTTGAATCGCTTAATAATTTATCTCAACATTTGTAAAATTAAATAAAAATGGATGTAGTTTCAAGAGAGCTTAAATAGATTGGTTTCTTAAAGTAAATTTGTAAGGAGGAGACTTTTTGTTAGCTATCCTTGTAGGTTCAAGAAAAAATATATCAACCAGAATAAGTCATTTTAGATTAAAATGAAATCAAAGAACCAGCAATTTACAT
Organism: Tetrahymena thermophila SB210; assembly: GCF_000189635.1. Lineage (NCBI taxonomy): Eukaryota > Ciliophora > Oligohymenophorea > Hymenostomatida > Tetrahymenidae > Tetrahymena > Tetrahymena thermophila. Next base: position 393,803 of record NW_002476361.1, read on the forward strand.
TATTAATTATGGAAGAGTCTTAAAAAACTCACAGTATGATTTATCATCTAAGGTGAATGATATTTATGTAAGTTATTTGAACTCAAAAATTAATTATGTTAATTATTTCTTAATTTACAGGAACTAAAAGAAAAGTAATCTTTTGGAGTAATAGAATTTTTTATGAACTTAGAAGCTTCTAAATTTAATTATAAAAGCAAAGAACTAACATCTATATATTCTTTAAATCTTTCTGCTTTTTTAAAAGTAATTAAGTAAGATAGTGAAATATATGAAAAATTTTGCTTCTTAAGGGATTAAATAGTATATTAAAAGTCTCTGCATCTAGTAAAACATTTTTGTGAATCTTGTAGATCTCTAAATCATAATCTTAAAGAATGTCCTTGCATCTTTTATAAATCAAGAAAACTAACAATAATTAAAAGATACTAATAAAACATAAAAGAAACTTTAAGATTAACAACTCGTAAAAAAAAACTAAAGGAAAATTCGTTAATGCTAAACAAATAATTTGTATCTTAAATAATTCTTTTTTAGTAAGATAATATTAACCAGCTATCGCTTTATGATAATTCTTTATCTTCTATTGAAGATTAACATCTTTTTAGCTCCTAAAAATTACATTTTAGTAATACTATAAATAGTAACTAAAAAAATAATAGAGAAGATATTGAATTTAAAACTAGTTAATTGGTTGATTAGTTGTAGTTAGATTAATAAGAGCATGAAAAGATTATAATAGATATTAAATCTCCTTTGATAGTTTAAAGAAAGAAACAAGAACATGAAAAACTAATAGGAGATGAGTAAATAAATACAAGAAGCTTTTAAAAATTAGAGGCTATAGAAGAATAAAACGAAAAACAGAAATGTAAATTATTTAAATGGATTTATAATTTTTAATATTTTATTATTTAATTTAAAAAACATTTACAGTAAATTAACAGCCTAGTATCTTAAGAAATAATTATCTTTCGATTACTTCAATTTAAGATAATTAGTGTAAAAACGATTAAATTAGCGTTTTGTAAGGGATTTAAACTAGTATAAAAGATATCTTTCGATTTTTAATAGGTGAAAAGTAAGTATTTTTAAAATAATCTAATTGGAAGATTTTATAAATTTATTATTTACTTAAAAGTGAAACAATCAAGTGGTATAAGAAACATTAAGTATATTAAAATATGAATAGTAGTGCTTTTAAAAAGATGGAAGCCTAATTAGTATCTAACAAAAATATTAAAAGTAATTTTTAGATATAGGATACTAACTAAAATAACAGATCAAGTTATGTTGATTAACTCATGACCCATTAAAATAAATAAGATATTTAGAATTTTTGTTAGGATTTAGATAGAATGCAAAAATATAAGACATATTATCCAAAGTTTAATTATGACATAGTAATCGAAAAATCCAATTCGAGGTCATATATATAAAATATTCCATTAATTTTAAGATTGATCAAGTTAAAAAGAAAAACGGTTAATTTAAAAAAAAGAAGTAAAGTAATAAAGTAATAATGATCTTCCATTCATAAAGATAACAGATAAATAATTTTAATTTTAACTTATTTAAAATTTAACATAATATATATTTTTTATCAAGTAAATATAAAAGTTTTTTAATTATATCATAAATAAATCATTAATTTTGCTAATCAAGATTTTTTATTTTAGCTAAAATAATATTTTGATCAAAACAAATATTAAATAAATTTTTAAATTTTGTTATAAATATAGTAGAATTACACTTTCACTAATATATTTTTAGATTACATATTCCTTAAGGATTTTGATATTAAAAAAATATTTAATACTTTATGTTAATAATAATAAATTAATTATATATTTAAAAAAAGCTCGATAGAGGTTAGATTTTTTATTAATAATAAATAGAAATATATAATTATTTTCTATTATTAAATTATGTAAAACTAAAAATGAAAAGTGAAAAACAATTAGTTATAGAGTTTTCTTGATTTTTCTACTATAATATATAGAAATTTTTTTTTGTTACAAGTAGGAATAAATTTAAATTGAAATTAAGTAATTAATACTGGTAAAATAATTAGATAAAAATTAAGTAGAATAAGAAAACATACAATTTTTTTTTTTTCTTTGGTATTTATTTTCTTAAAAATAACAAAATATTCAATTTTTAAAAAATAAATGAATGATTCAAATAATATCTTTCTTTAAAGAAGTTATTTTAATGAAGAATAAGATTAATCGTTTGTTAAAGTTGCGTTTTTAAAAGGAATTGATTAAATATAAGGAGAAAATAGCAGTACTTTGAGATCAATAACTTTGAACTCTTCTCATAATTCAAGATATAGCGACTAAAATAATTTAAACAAGATATTAGCTTCAGCTAACTCAAGCAGATGTATGTAAACTACCCAAAACAAATAGAATGCTGAATAAACTTAGTAAACTTGTAAAATATTAGAGTTATTATCAAATATACAATTGCATTATTTACAAATAATTATAAATTTCTTTGTCAATAATAAAACAAAATTAGAAGAAGAGCAACAGATAGATTTAAGTTAATGTGGCAAATAATCTTACGAAGAAGCTGGTGAAATTGAATAAGAATAGTAATATTAAAATTTAAAATAAAATGTTTTCTAGTTGTTTGTTTACTACTAATTCATTTATTTACTATAAAATTTGTTAATTTAACAACTAACTTTAGATAAGTCTTACTAGTATTTTTCTATTAATACTAATTAAACAATAATAAACAATATATTATGGCTACAAAAACTTTTATAGAGCATATTTTTATAAAAAATAAAAGTCAACAGAGAAGATAATCATAGGCGCTTAGTCAAGTAAGCAATTACAGGAAGTAACATGATATTTAAATATTAAGAGAGAAATCCAAAAAGATTTGGTTAAAAAACTGGCCTAGTATTTTATATTATATATCTAAAATAAAAAATATTGCTAAATTAACAAAGAGACTGTTTAGACACGAGCTTTTAACTGCCTAATAATTAAAATTGATTGGAGATTAAACAGTGAATATAGAAAAATTAAAAAAAATGGAAAAATATAACTTCTAAAAAATGATGTCTTACTCTAAATTCAATAAAATTTTAAAATATTAAACATATAAAAAAATTAAAATCAATTTAAAACTTTACTTTTCTTATGTTCCATCCCTCCTTTTAGGTATATCGAATTTCTATAATAAGTTTATAAGCTATATACTTAGTCTTATTCCAATATTCAATTACCTTTCTAATTTTTACATAGTATGGTAGGCTATAATCTTTGTCTGCTCTTTCATCAATTTTATCTATTTACCTTTTGAATTTAGCTTTCAAAATTAAAGAAGTATTTACCTAGAATACTATTTATCCATAATATGCCCTATAATTTATTCCTTAGATATCTTTATCAAAGCAAATACTCAAACATTTTAATAAGGCAATTAGCTTCGAATACATAAATAAATCTTAAAAGAGTATCTTACTGGATCTTTTATTTCAGATTTAATAAGTCTGATAAGTCTAAATTAAAGATTATTTGAATTTAGAGGTTTTTATTTTCTATTTTTTCTTAGGTTTTCTTGCTCCTTCACTATTCTAGACATATTTAGAGAAAAGTTTTTTTCTAAGACTTATATTTCAGGTATTTATTCATTTTATTTAATTTTATTAAAATATTTAATTTTCATAAATTTAAACAATTTCAAACAAAGATGATATTTAATTTTTTTTAATTTAAGCTCAAACTTTTAAAATAAATAGAAAATCTTATTACATTTTTAAAAGAAATATATTCGCTGATAATTATATACCCACCTCAAAATTATATTTAATCTATATGCATTATAAATTATTTTTTTATATAAATAGGAATAATTTCTTTAGTACTTCTTTTTGCAAGTTCTCTTTTTATTGCTCATTTATTTGCATGCTTTTGGTATTATGTTGGTACTCTTAGTAATTAAGGGTGGATTAATTTCTATTAACTTGATAAAGCAGATATCTATTCAAATTACATATCCAGTTACTATTTTACAATTGTAACAATGACAACTATTGGTTACGGAGACATTACTGCTAAAACTACAGAAGAAAGATTAGTTATGATTTTTTTTACTCTTGTTTCTTGTGGAATTTTCGGATATATAATTAATTCAATAGGTTAGATAAATTATAAAGTTTTTATTGTTTATTTTTAACTTATCTTTATTTAATTAGGTAATATTTTAGGTGATATAAAATAAAAAAGTGATTAATATTTAACTGAATTGGCTAAACTTAACTAATACTTTAAAAAATATTAAGTATCTTTACAGTTGTAAGCTAATGTTAGGAGATACTTATAATTTAAATACAAAGAAGGTATTTAAGACAAGCTTTCTGAACTTGAATCGCTTAACAATTTATCTCAACATTTGTAAAATTAAATAAAAATGGATGTAGTTTCAAGATAGCTTAAACAGATTGGTTTCTTAAAGTAAATTTGTAAGGAGGAGACTTTTTGTTAGCTATCATTGTAGGTTCAAGAAAAAATATATCAACCAGAATAAGTCATTTTAGATTAAAATGAAATCAAAGAGCCAGCAATTTAGATAATTAATTATGGAAGAGTCTTAAAAAACTCATAGTATGATTTATCATCTTAGGTGAACGATATTTATGTAAATTATTTCAATCCAAAAATTAATTTTGTTTACTATTTTAAAATTTGCAGGAGCTTAAAGAAAAGTAAAGTTTTGGAGTTACAGAATTCTTTATGAACTTAGAATCATCTAAATTTAATTATAAAAGCAAAGAACTAACATCTATATATTCTTTAAATCTTTCTGCTTTTTTAAAAGTAATTAAGGAAGATAGTGAAATATATGAAAAATTTTGTTTCTTAAGGGATTAAATAATTTATTAAAAGTCTCTGCATCTAGTAAAGAATTTTTGTGAATCTTGTAGATCTTTAAATCATAATCTTAAAGAATGTCCTATAATTTTTTATAAATCAAGAAAATTAACAATAGTAAAAAGATACTAATAGTGCATAAAAGATACATTAAAATTAATAACTCGTAAAAAAAAATAAAAGTAAAATTCATTAATGCTAAACTATCTATTTGTATCATAAGTAATTGACTTTTAGTAAGATAATATTAATCAGCTATCGCTTTATGATAATACTTTATCTTCTATTGATGATTAAAATCTTTTTAGCTCCTAAAAATTAAACTTTAGAGGTTCTATAAATAGCTAATAAAATAGAGACCATATTGAAAAAAAATCTATTTAATTCATTGATTAATTAAAAATAGATATTAAACCTCCTTTGATAATTTAAAGAAAGAAACATGAACATGAAAAACAAATAGGAGATCAGTAAATAAAAGCAAAAAGCTTATAAAAATTAGAGGCTATAGAAGAATAAAACGAAAATCAGAAATGTAAATTATTTAAATGAATAAATATAATTTTTAATATTTACCCAACTTAATTAAAAAAATATTTACAGTAAATTAGCAGCAGAATACCTTAAGAAATAATTAAATTTCAATTACTTCAATTTAGGATATATAGTATAAAAATGATTAAATTAGCGTTTTGTAAGAGATTTAGAATAGCATAAAAGATATCTTTCAATTTTTGATAAGCTAAAAGTAAGTATTATTAAAATGATTAAATTAGAAGATTATATAATTTTTTTAATTCAAAAGAGAAATAATCAAGTAATATTAGAAATATCAAGGATATTAAAATGTGAATAGTAGTACTTTTAAAAAGATTGAAGACTAATTAGTATCTAACTTAAATATTAAAAGTGGTTTTTAGACATAGGATACTAACTATAATAACAGGTCAAGTTATATCGATTTACTCATGCCCTAATAACATAAATAAGATATTTAGAATTTTTGTTATGATCTGGATAGAATTCAAAAATATAAGACATATTACCCAAAGTTTAATTATGATTTAGTAATAGAAGAATGCAATTCGAGGTCTTATAAATAAAATATTCCATTAATTTTAAGATTGATCAAGATAAGAAGAAAAACAGTTAATTTAAAAAAAAAAAGTAAAATAATAAAGTAATTATGATTGATTCATAAACGTAACAAATATTTAATTTTAATTTTAACTTATTTAAATTTTAACATAATATATATTTTTATCAATTTAAAATTTAAGATAATAATATATCATAAATCTTTTAATTTGTTTATTAAGACTTTTTGTTTTATCTAAAATTATATTTTTAATCAATTTCTCAATGATGAACAGATAATTTAAATATGAAGGGCATAAAAAAGTGAGAATGTATATTTTATATTATTTAAAAATATTCCCTTAAATTTAAAAAACTTTTTTAGTATTAAATTTATTTATAAAAAATAAATTAGCATATGAAAATACATAAAATAAATAAAATTAGTTAGCTAGAGACAAAAGTTAAAAAATAGTCATTTTTTTTTAATTATTTTTTATTTAGATTATATTTTTTTGAATTCCTAATTTAATAATAAAAAATAGTTAATTTAATTTTTTGGCTTTACAAATCTTTCAATTTACATTTTTTGCATTTTCTTAAAAGTCTTTTAACTCCATGAAATTTTTCTCTTTTATAATCTCATTAACTATTTGATACTCTTTGTTCCTTTTTTCTTCCTTAATTTTGTCATAATTATTTTTAAATTCATCGCCCAACGGTATTACTATTTTTTAAATAAGAACTTTTTAAAATGTGAAGGATGTTTAATTTATTACAAACTGTATCTAAATCATCAAATTTGATATTTTTTTAAATGAAATGTGAGCTGGATATATTGCTTTCTTCTGCTGCTATTTTAGATTTTGTTTCAACCTAAGAGGACTAAAAATATTAAAATAGAAATCAATCAATACAATTTTATTAAATTTTACTTTCTATTTATAAATTTCATTATAAAGTTATAACAAATCATTTGTTCTTCTTTCTATAGCCGCTAAGTACAGAAGCATATTACTGTCATCTATTTCCTACAATGTTCCATCCTAAAACAAATAAAAATTTATTAAATTAAACTTTTAACTCTTAATTATATTATTATATCATCTAATATATTATCAATTAAAAACTCATTCACTTAATAACGTTCATTTTCTTTCTAAAAGACACACAATTATTTCTAAAATAAAAAACATTTTATGGTTCAAAAATACTCTAAAAAAATGTTTAATTGATAAATTATTTGCTAATGCGTATTAATCCATTAAAACTTATAATATATTATTTTTATTTTTTAAAAAAGAAATAAAATCATTTACGTTATTTTTAGGTATTTCTTTTAAATACTCTTTATCTAAACAACCTATGTTTTCAAACATAACAGGAATATTTTTTTTCAAAGTATCCAATTAAGATTAAACAGTTTCATGCTTTTTTTTGTATTTTTCTTTTTATTACTCTATTGTTTCTAGCTCTTTCTAATTTTAGGTTAATATAATTAAATTTTTACATCCTTGCTAATTTATATTTTACTTTTAATTCCATAAACTTAATTGTCTTTGGCTCTTATCTGTATTGTTATGGTTTATTTTTATACATATCTATTTGTTATTAAAGCTGCTTTTTCTATTGCATAAGCGTTTCAGTATCATCTCTAAGAGTGTTTATATATTTAAATAAAGAATAGTTTTCATTTTCATAATCGACAAATGTTTTCACTATTTTAGACATATCTTAAGTTCCTGTTTCTTCCATCAACCTTTTAAATATATCTTCATATTGAGCTACTTCTTATTTTAAATTCTCTAAATGCATGTTTTCCTTTTCTTAGTTTCTCTTATTTTTGTCTTTCTTTTTGGTTGTGCTCATTCCTGTTGCTCCTGCAGATATCATTTTATAATTATCAAAATCGTACGCACTTCTGTCGAACTATTAAAAAAATTTCAAAATCAATTTATATTAATAGTTATTTGAATGAATTAAATATTTTTAAACAAAATTAATTTAAAATGTTTTTTACAGGAGATGGGCTTCTGGAGTTATCTTAGTATTGGGATTATTACTGCTTATTAGATCCTAGTATGAACTTTTCTTTTAACCTTTCGTCTCTGTTCTCAGTGTCAGATGCTGTTTAATAAACGCTTTCAAACTCTTTTTCAAATTTCTTTTTTTCAATATCAGCTTCTATTTTATATTTTTCAAGTCTTTGTTTACCCTTTTCAATTTCTTCTTTTGCATTTTGAGATTCCTAAAGTACTTTTTTAAGTTATTCTTTTTTTTCATGCAATTCTTGCTTTAGTTCTATGTAAATATTATCAAAAATATTCTTTTCCCTTCTAAGATGATTTATTTCATCTTTTAATGAATCATTATTGGCCAATGATTCGTTGTATTTCTTTTTTAAATAATCTAATTTCATATGCATAGATTTTATCTTTTTTTATAAGACATAAGGATCGCTGTCGCTAGTCGATTTCTTCTTATTCATAATATCTTTTCTCTTATCTTGCAAGATTTTTTCTGTTTTCTCAATTTCTTTTTCTATGTGTTCCTATATTTATAACATTTTAATTCAATACTAAAGTTATTGGTCTTTTTTAACAAATTATATAATAATTTTATTATTACGAGCCTCACTGTTTCCTACTCGATTTTTTTTGCATAAAAATTTCCAGTATCTTATAACTTTGCTATTTTACTTCCAATCATTTGACTACCATACATGCTCCTTTGCATATGCTAATAAATAATTTATATATTTGTAAATCATTTAATGACTCTAATTAAGTTGCTAATATTATATAATAAAATCTATTCGAAACTGTTTCTATTTCTCTCCTAATTATAATTTTTGAAATATATATGTAATCTATCTAAATTTATTACTCCATCTCTAGATTTTTAAGATTTGTGCTCTTGAGCGCTTTTATAAAATAGAAGAAGAGTTAAATTTAATTCTTTTCTTTTTATTTACCTTTTAGCAGTCTGTGGGACTATTGGATTTAACATAAAGTTCTGAGAAGTGGAATTTACATTAATTGGTTTCATGAATATATATAAAAAATATATGTAAGAAAAATAGTAAAAAGAAACTTATTTTATCAAATAATTTAAAAAAGATAGATATTGTTAATTAATTTAATGTTTGATCAATTAAATGATAAATGACTTATAGCGAATAGTTTTACTGAATATCGCATTATTCACTAACAACTAATAGTATATTTTTTAATATTTTAGATATTAATGAATGGTATATTAGTAAAAAAAATTTAAGCTATTCTATCTCCTAAATTATCTTCCTTTTTTTATGTTTAAATTTTATTCTAATTTTGATATTTAATGTCTAATATATTTATTCAATTAATATTTAAATTGCTTTGTTATATGTTTTATTAAAAATATTTAAGTTAATTAAGAAGTGAAATATTTATTCAAAAATAAATTAAAAAAAAATAAATTTAAATTAATAACAAATAAAGACAAATTAATAAAATTTTAAAATAGAAGTTAATTTTTAAATAAAAAAAGTGTAGATTATTTCCTATTTCTAATTCAGTTGTAGATAAAATGTAATTTTAAAAATTATTTAATCAAGTTAGCAAAAACAAAAGAATTTAGGAGATTCAAAATAATTTTTCAATAAGGTTTTACAAAAATAAGAATTTTTATATTAAAAAATAATTTTGATATGTTATTTTCAAATAGTTACAGATATTTTATAAGCAAATAAATTAGTTTATTTTGTTAAAATTTAAAAATAAATAGTTTTTATCTAAAACAAATAAAGCATTAAGACTTAATAACTCATAAAGCATGATAAATCCTAGTAATTACTGTAAAATAAATAAAAAAATATATATATAAATAAATAAATAAATAAATAAAGGAAAGAGAGAGAGATTATTCAAGGAGAACATTTCTAAGTAAATTTTAATAAAAAAAAACAAGCAAAAAATTAAATAAAGGGAAATATTAATTAAAGAAAAAGAAACTTTAATTATTTCAATTTAATAAAGAGCGTTTTAATATTAATTATATAGAGACTGTATTATTAAATAACAAAGTTTTGACAGGATTCTATTTAATAAACCAAACAACATATAAACAAATAAATTGAGTCTTCGCACATATCATGAGTAAAAGACCTTCAAAGAAATCTCTTGGTAAGACTCATTTATATTAATAAAATAGATAAAAATAGCATCAATATAATAGGATTTAAAAGATTTTATTAAAGCTTAGGATGTTGACGAGATTCTTCTAAGCAACATTTTATAAATTGAAAGACCATTTCAACAATATTTACTTTATTTTTTAAATGTAGGACCTTTATACAAGATCAATTTTCCAAGATTTTAGTTCGAAGAAGCTGATTAAGAAGAAAAATTTGTAGATTAAGCAATAATAGCATATTAATAAGGAAAGCCTGTATAGAGACAAACTCCGTAAATAAACCATTTTATCAAAATTAGCACAATAAATATTTATTTTTTTTTACAATGTGCTACCTGCTTTTCATTTATTTTTGATTTCAAGTAGTCATTCAATTTACAAGAAATACCTAATTATATAACTTAAATAATGAGGAATATTTTTAGTCCAACTTATTTAATCATTTTAAAGCATACTTTGCCAGTATAAAATGAGGATTACTCGTAAAAAGAATTAAATATTCTACCAAAGTGTATTTCAATTATTTAAAGTCTATTTTGATGATTAAATTTTACAAATTTAAGAAAATATTTGAGCTATTTTTTATATTTTTATCAATATTATTAACAAATAGAACTAGGCCATAGAAAAATTAAAAACTACCTCCTTTAGAATAAAATGATATCTTTAGTCCTAAATTTAGTGTTGAGTAATCTAATAGCATTATGAGTAATGGTAATAAAGGTTAATTGAGATATAATTAATCAGAGCATAATCTTTATTAGAGTCTCTAAATACCACTTTAGCAGTAATAATTATAATCATAGTAAGACCCATTTCCAATAGTAAGAACCTCAGGAGCAGGTGGTTCATTAAGCATGACAATAGATCAAACATAAATGCAAAAGAATCTTTTAAATAAACCAGGACGTAATTTAAAGGTCAACTAATCTTAAAAGATTTCTACACCAACTCAGTAGATTTAAAATCAATAAGTTAGCTCTAAACTACTCGGATTATAGTAAAGCTAAGCAACTCCTCTAAGAGGGGCTGACGGTTACAAATAAACAGATAACAGCTTCTCTCATAATTACTCATCTCTCGCAGGTGGAAATTAGCCTTACTCTCCATAAATATCAAAGAAGGCTCTCCATACGCATGGTGAAGAATAGAATTTAGAGGATACAGGAAAAGATTTTGCAGATAAAGGACTAAATACTAATAAAAACCTTCGTAATTATGACTGTTGGGATGAAGAAACTACTCCCTTACAATGGCTTGAAAAATTCAAAAAGAATCCCTAAGGCCCACATGGCAAATGCCCTATCTATTTAAATAAATAGTAATTAAAATACTTCTAATAATATTTTAAATTCTTTCTAATTCTATAAATAAATAAAAAAATATTCATTAGTATTCTTTATTTAAATTGTTTTATATCTAATATTAATTTTAAATATAGGTATGTGTGGACTGATGTATAAGTTTTAGATTATGATGAAAATACCGATAAATATTTGGTAAGAATTATTGCTACAGATCAATTAAAGCATGTTGTAAGGTTATCTTTGATGTTCAATGAAGAAGATTAAACTAAATTTAAGGAAAGAGTTGACCTCTCCAAGTCAAGATAAGTCAATGCAGAAGATGCCTTAAGGTATTTTTTAATTTAATAATTTTAATTAAATGAATGTTTAATAATAGATTTGACAAATATGTAAATAAAGTGTCTGATGATCTCATTTAGCCTATGTCTGCTGAATGGAGAAAGCAAATTTTTAATTTTGTTACAAAAAAACCAAAGCATAGTTAAGAGGAAAAAGTAGAAGAAATTTACAAAAGCAAGTATGTTCAAGAGTTATTTGAAGTAAGATAATAAAACGATTGTTTGATTATATATAAAAAAATTTTATTAAAATAGGATGCTGAGAGACAATATATTTTTTTCATCAAAAAATGCTATGTTTTGAAGGAAATGGCTGACCCTAAGAACGAACAAAAATGGCAAAAATATAGAATTAGAAATAGATACGAAGAAAAAATTCTTCCATTCTATGGCACATATGTTTAGCTTTAATATAATTATAATGAAAATTAGGACAGCTTATCAAAATTACATGTCTCAAATAAATAACTAGTTGTTAAGACTTTGAATATGGTCACTCATAGAACATTTTTATATGAAAACCACAAGGTAACTAACAAACAAATAAATATACTATATTTTTTACAAAAGTATTTAATTTATTTTTAATATAAAAAGCTTATAAATACTACTTGGAACGAATAATAATTACCAATACTCTTATCTAATTTTGATTAGCAACAAAGAGCTTATCATATAAGCTCAAGGTCTACTTTACAAATGTAGTGGAGAGAATACATAATTTCAGAAATCTAAGATACTCTTAGAGATATTTACAGATTCTATCAAACTGAATCTAAGCTCTACTTTGGTTCAGATCTGTAGAGACTTCTCAAACGTATTGATTTAATGTTCAACACATTCATGAGAGAAAATGTTGTTAAGGGAAATATAAATGATTATTGCAAGTAATTTTAAATACCTTTAATATTATTTCACAATAGTAATTCTTCATTTTTTAAAGATTTATTTAGAAATTCACAATTCCTGAATAAAACGATGAAAATATATGGCACATTAATAATTTCCCTCTGTTGATTTTGAATTTGTAGCTTAATTAGAAGCCAAAGAAAAAAGGTAAAAAGCCTAATAAAGACAGAAAAGAAGAAACTCCAGCTTCATAGTAAAAAGAAGAATATGAAGAAGAAGATATTATTTATTATGAACCTACTTACTAATAAATATGCTAGACTTTAATGAAGCCTTTTGATTGGATAGTTGAATCTGTTAATATGTTCTTTATGTTAGAAAAAGATCTAGTTCCTCTAATTGATTTACCCAAACTTCCCTCATTCTAAATCGATAATTAATTGTAATGGATAAAGGAAGGATAGGAAAAGGTCCTTGAATACATCAAAGTTGGATATGAAGAGCCTAATGAAATTTTAGAGAGATTCAAAAAGTAATATTAATTAATTACTCAAATTTTACTAAATAAAATTATATAGATATTAGTTCTTGATGGAAAAAAGTATAAGCAATGTCACAAAATAATTATTCGGAGAGGCCAAAGAAAAACCTCTTATTTAAGACATAAATCCTCAAGATGTTGATCTAAAAATATAAGAGTATTTTATTGCTAAAAAAGAGATAGAAAAATAATGTATTGATCAAAAAAATTGTCATTTCTTCCAAGTCAGGACAAAATAAGCTAAGAATGATTTAGTCCATAAAGCTGATGAATTTGTTTAAAGTATCTTATAAAAAGTTGATCTTCTCTGCTTTGATAATATCGAAGTAAGCTTTTGTTGTTAAATTTTACTATTAAAATATTTTTGATTATTATTATAAAACTTAAAAATTTTATTTTTGTTTTTAAAATCAATAGCGCATCTAAAAAACATATGAGGACATTTGTGATAAATTGAAAAAGACTCCTCAGAATGAAGAGGAATTAGTTGCTTTAAAGGCCTAGATTAAAGAAAATGAAGTTAACTTAGCAAAAATTGCAAACGAAGTAAATTGTGTAGGAGAATTTTTAAAGATTTTAGAAAAATATTGCTACAGCTAAAAAGAAGTCAGCACCGAATAATTCTTCCTTTTAAAAGTTTAACCTGCTACTGTATTAGAAGCTGCTATGGAGGGAAATAGAACTTATGAAATATATGAATCTAAATTTAGAAATAATTTAGAAATAGAAAAAGATGGTTTCTAAAATACTATAGTTGATATTCAAAAGAGATTTTAGCACATTAAGCAATATAGATCTTATAATGCTTCACTTGATGTTAAAGAAAATTATACTGAAGTTGCTAATTTTGGTGAATTAATTCAATAAGCTAGTGAAAAGGTTAAGTCATTTAACAGTAGAGAAGCACTTTTTGGTGATGAAATCTCTATTTGGGATGAATTAGATAATGTTGCCAAAGAATTTGATCCTTACCACAGACTTTGGGATATCCTCTTTAATTTTACTAATAATTATGAAGAATGGACTAAGTATATTATTTTCTAAAAAATTTCATTAATCTAATTAAAAATTAAATAACAGTGGATCTTTCTTGAGTCAAAGTTATCATGAAATAGAAAAAACTGTTAACAGTAAATATTACTTAGAAGCAAAAGCCCTTCTGAAGAAATTTAGTGATGAAAACGATCCTTCAAGTGACGAGAGACCTGCTTAGCTCTCAGAATAATTATTAAAAGATATTCAAGATTTCCGTCAAAAGTTGTGGATTTTCGAATTATTGACAACCGAAGCTATGAGAAATTTGAAAAAACCTATGGTCTAATAGCATTGGGCTGAAATATTTGAGCGTTGCAATGTTTAAGGCAAACAAATGACAGAAGATATGACTTTCATTCAATTATTGGCTGTATTGAATCCAATTAAGGAAGTTATTGAGGAGGTTTCAAGAAAGGCAGAAAAGCAGTATCAAATAGAAAAGAAATTAAAGGAAATGGAAGAAACTGTCAAAGTTATTAAATTAGACATTATGGAATACACAAAAAGTAAGAAACACACTTTTGTCTTAAAAGGAGTTGATGAAATTTAACAAATTTTGGATGACCAGCTTAACATTCTCACTATGATGAAGGTAAAATTATAATAAAAAACATTACTAAGCTAAATAAATTTGAAAAATTAATGATAAAAGGCTTCACCTTATATTAAAAATTTGAAGAGAATTGCTGAACCCTTAGAATAAAGATTAGTTTTTGTATAAGATACTTTAGAAGGATGGATTAAATGTTAAAGATCTTGGATGTATCTTGAGCCAATTTTCGCTTCTGAAGATATCAAAAAGAAAATGGAATTGTAGAAGTAGAAATTTGATACAGTTGATGATTTTTGGAGGTAAATAAATGTTTTTTTTTTGAATTTAAAATTATATCCAATTTACTTTAAATAATTAAGAACCACTATGGAGTCATTTGCTAAAGAACCTGGACTTTGGGAAGGCATTGAAAATGATAGACTTAAAAACGAATTTAATTAACACAATAAGACTTTAGATGAAATCCAAAAGAAATTATCTGATTATTTAGAATCTAAAAGAAGAGATTTCCCTAGATTCTTCTTCTTGTCTGATGAAGAATTACTAGAAATATTAGCTGACACTAAAGATCCTCAAAAGGTGTAAAAACACATTAATAAATGCTTTGAAGCTATTAGTAAGCTTGATTTTTCATCGAAAGAAGATGTAATTAACTAATCAAATATTTATATTCATATTCAATCATTACTTTATTCTAATAGGTGAGTGGTATGATATCAGCTGAATAAGAAAATGTTAAATTCAATAGTAAAATTAATGTTAACGAAGGTGACAAAAAGGGTAATGTTGAAAAATGGCTTGGTGAAATTGAGCAGATGATGAGAAACACATTAAAACATATTACTAAAAACGCTATGATTGATGAAGCTACAGCTAGAAACGATTGGGTTCAGAAATGGTAATTAAAAATTTACTTATTTTTAACCTAAAATTTTTCATATTAAAGGGCTGGATAAGTAGTTTTGGCAGTAAATATGGTCAGGTGGACAAGAGGAGCTGAAAATGCTATTTTAAATAGTAGAGGCGATGAAGTTGATGATGGTATTTATACTTATAGTAATCTATCAGATTATGTTGATTTTCTTGAGAATTAGTTAAAAGATACAGTATAGCTTGTTAGAAAAGACCTAACTCCCTTAGCTAGATTAACTCTTGGTGCTTTGGTTGTTTTAGATGTCCATGCAAAGGATGTTATCGTTGAATTAAAGAAAACTGGTTGTACATCATCTTAAGATTTTAATTGGATCTCTCAACTACGTTATTATTGGGAAGAAAAGCACAATAAGCCAGATCTAAAAGTACAAATGATTAGTGCAAACTTAAGTTATGAGTAAAAAACATTTTTATTTATTATTTTATATATGATCTTTATTTATATATTTCGATCAGTTTCGAATATCTTGGAAATTCAACACGTTTGGTCATTACCCCTCTTACTGATAGATGTTACAGAACTCTTATGGGAGCTTTCTAATTATAGTATGGAGGAGCTCCTGAAGGTCCTGCAGGTATTATAATTTTTTACTAACAATTGAAGATTTAACAATAAAAACAAACTTATTAATTATTTCCTTCTTAAATCTTGATTTTTTTAAAAAAGGTACTGGTAAGACTGAAACAGTAAAGGACTTGGCTAAGGCTTTGGCTGTACAATGCGTAGTATTTAATTGTTCTGATGGTTTGAACTATGTAGCTATGAGAAAATTCTTTAAAGGTTTAGCATCTTCTGGAGCTTGGTGCTGTTTTGATGAATTCAATAGAATTGATTTAGAAGTTTTGTCAGTTATTGCATCTTAGGTTCTAACAATTTAAATGGCAATCAGGAGCAATAAATCAAGACCAAAAGAAACTTTTGAGTTCGATGGTGAAGAAATTAAGTTGGTTGATACATGCGCCATTAATATAACTATGAATCCTGGTTACGCAGGTCGTTCTGAATTACCAGATAATTTGAAGAGTTTGTTCAGACCATGTGCGATGATGGTTCCTGATTATGCTATGATTTCAGAAATTTATTTGTATTCAGTTGGTTTTGAAGAAGCCCGTAACTTAGCTAGAAAAATCGTTGCTTCTCTTCGTTTAAGTAGCGAACAGCTTTCCAGCTAAGATCACTATGATTTTGGTATGAGAGCTTTAAAGGCTATTTTGACAGCAGCTGGTAACTTAAAGAGGGTTATGACTGATAGTGAAGATATTATTTGCTTAAGAGCTCTAATGGATGTTAATTTACCTAAATTCACTATTAATGATATTCCTTTGTTCAAATCTATAACAAGCGATCTCTTCCCTGGAGTTGAACTACCTTTCATTGATTATGGCGATCTTCTAGAATCTTTGAAAAATGCCTGTAAAGAAAGTCAACTTTAACCAAAATAAAACTTCTTAAATAAGTGCATTTAATTGTATGATACTATAAATGTCAGACATGGTTTGATGGTTGTTGGACAAGCTTTTTCTGGTAAATCAAGTATAACACGTACTCTATAGAATGCTCTATCGGCTTTGAAAGGTAAAGGAGATTTCTAAACAGTTCACACTCATAATCTTAATCCAAAATCCATAACAAGTGACTAATTGTATGGTAAGCTTGATCCTGATACTAAAACTTGGGCTGATGGTGTTATTGCAATTATTATGCGTGTTTGCTCATAAGATACAAGTATGGACAAGCAATGGGTAGTATTCGATGGACCAGTTGATGCAGTTTGGATTGAAAATATGAATACAGTCTTGGATGATAATAAAAAACTTTGCTTAACAAGTGGTGAAATTATTAAGCTTACTAATTAAATGACTATGATGTTTGAAGTAGAAGACCTTGCTTAAGCTTCTCCTGCCACTGTATCTAGATGCGGTATGGTCTTCCTCGAAACTAAATAACTTGGCTGGGATCCTCTAGTAATTTAAACAAATATAAATATATTTACTTAATATGTATTAAAATTATAATTTAGATTAAGAGCTTTATTTAGCAACTACCATCAAGTTTAGACAAAGTAGCTGATTAGTTTGAAAAAATATTAACATGGTTAATTGACTGTTCTATGAGTTGGGCTATGCGTCATGGTAAATTCTTAGTGCACAAATCAGAAATGACACTTGTTGGAAGCTGTCTAAAGTATTTAAAAACGTATATTAAGGAGTATGGCGAAGAAAACGTAAAAGTACAAAAAGATATTGAAGATATTTTAGCAAATGTCAGTCTTTTCTGTGTTATTTGGTCAATTGGTGCTTGCTTAGAAGAAACTACAAGAAAGCCTTTCCATCAATTCATAACAGAATTAATCCATGCTAGCAGTGAGATTCCTGATAAGTATTAAATAAAATATGATCTAATGTTCCCCTTTGAACCACATTCGATTCGTGCCAATATTCCAGACAAGAGTTCTATCTTTGATCTTTGCTATGATAAAAATAAAGGTATCTGGGTAAACTGGACATAGACAGAAAAGAAATTTGAAATTCCCAAAGGTGGTGAATATCATAATATCTTTGTACCCACTATAGACTCTATAAGAAATAATTTCTTCTTACATAGATGTGTTTAAAATTAAATTCACCTTTTAGTATGTGGTCCTACTGGTACTGGTAAAACAGTGAACGTGATAAATGAATTAAATAAGCATTACCTAAACCCTGAATATTCAAATCTATAAACTGCTTTCTCTGGCTAAACAAACGTTAACTAAGTAATAATTTTGTTTTAATCAAGATTTTATTTCAAACTAAATAACTTATTTTAATAGGTATAAAGATTAATTGAATCTAAAGTATGCACAAGAAGAAGAAAAGGTCACTTTGGACCTGAAGAAGGCAAAAAATTCATAGTTATCTTCATAGATGACTTAAATATGCCAGCTAAGGAAAAGTATGGTGCATAACCTCCTATTGAATTATTAAGATAATGGATGGATAATGGTGGTTGGTATGACTTAGCTGATAAAACTTGGAAATATCTTTGTGATATTACTTTTATCACAGCCATGCTTCCTCCAACAGGTGGACGTAATACAGTAACAATGAGGTAAAAAATATTAATTTTATCAATATTTATTTAAATGTTTTTAAACAAAAAAAAAAAGTTATATATTTCTTTTAAATATTTATTTTATTTAATTTTTTAAATAAAAAGATACATGAGACACTTTAACTTGCTTTATGTTGAATCATTTGAAGCAGAGTCTCTTCATAGAATTTTCTCTAATTTACTTGATTGGTACTTCTTAAATCAAAAATAGGGTGTTGGAAAAGCAATTGAAAATTTGAGAGACAGCATAGTCAATAGTACTATTGAACTTTACTAAGGAATTTAAAATTCTAAATAATTACTTCCAACTCCTGCAAAGTCACATTATATTTATAACTTGAGAGATATTTCCAAAGTCTTTTAGGGCATTTCAAAGGCAACTTCTAGATCATACAAAGATGAAAACGATTTCTTAAAACTATGGGCTCATGAATGCATGCGTGTGTTTTAAGATCGTATGATTAATAGCTCTGATTAGTAAGTCTTCGAAGAAATCTTAAAAGAAATAATGCGTAAAAATTTCCGTAGAGAATGGAAGGATTTAGTTACTGTTGAACCTTTACTTTGGGCTTCGTTTGTTCCTACCCTTTACCCTGATGGCGATACAAGCAAAAGAAGATTGGCAGATATTTATTGCGAACTTAGTGACAGGTAAATTTTTAAGAAAAATAGTGAAATAAATTAATAAATTATTTTTTTAAACTTAAAAGAGAGGAGTTGAAAAGAGTTTGCTATGACTAATTAGCTTAATTCAATGACTCCTATCCTTAGAATAAGATGAATTTAGTTCTCTTTATGACAGCCATATAGCACATCATAAAAATAGTTCGTGTTATTACTACGTCTTTCGGGCATTGCTTGCTTGTTGGTGTTGGTGGTAGTGGCAGAAAGAGTTTGGCTACTTTATCAGCTTTTATTGCATTTACAAACGAAATTCAAACTATCGACCATAAAAGCGATATAAAAATTTGGATTGAAGAGTTGCAAAAAGTCATGAAAGTTGCAGGTGTTGATAATAAACCCACAACACTTTTGTTCTCTGACACCTAAATTTTCTCAGAATCTCTTCTCGAAGATATTTGTAACATTCTGAACAATGGTGAAGTTCCAAATTTATTCCCTCCTGAAGAAAAAGCAAAAATTATGGATGAAATTAATGATCCCTCAGCATAAACTAATAATTAAAAATACTAAGTAATTAATTAGAAAGTTTTCAAAATGATAAATAAATATTTTAAATATTTAATAATTTTTTAATAAAAATTAGGTATTCTTGGATGCTTGCAAGAGAAATTTACATCTTGTGTTGGCATTCTCTCCTGTTGGTGAAGCATTTAGAAGAAGATTAAGAACATTCCCAACTTTAGTTAACTGTACTACAATTGATTGGTTCCTGCCATGGCCCGAAGAAGCACTGAGAAATACTGCTTCTTCTCACTTTATAAATGTAATGAAAATTGAATCTGAAAGCACAAGAGATGGTTTGATAGAAATTGTAGTTGATATGCAAACTCGTATTTCTAACATGTCTATAAGATATAGAGAAGAATTACGTAAGTATTATTATGTCACTCCAACAAGTTATTTAGAGCTTCTTGCTACCTTTGAACGTATGCTCAAAGAAAGATAAACATCTATTTAAAATACTATTTCAAGATACGAAACAGGTAATTTTCCTTTAATTTTTTGCATTTCAAAATAATTATTTAATAAATTTTGTAAAATTTTAAAAAATAAAAATATTACATTACTATGAAAATATTTTTTTTTAAATAATTGTCTTATAAGTCACTCATTTATAATCGTAAAATAAAAGGTGTTCTAAAAATTGATACTACTGAAAAAGATGTAAATATTATGAAAAA
Organism: Tetrahymena thermophila SB210; assembly: GCF_000189635.1. NCBI lineage: Eukaryota > Ciliophora > Oligohymenophorea > Hymenostomatida > Tetrahymenidae > Tetrahymena > Tetrahymena thermophila. Next base: position 414,466 of record NW_002476361.1, read on the forward strand.
AAGATTAGAAGAATTGAAGCCATAGTTAGAAATAAAAACAGAAGAAAATTAAAAAATGTTAATTAATTTGTAGAAGAAATAAAAAGAGGCTGATGCTAAGAGAGAAGTTTGTGAGTCTGAAGAACGTGATTGTAAGATTTAAAAGGATAATGCCAACGCCCTGAAAGAAGATTGTTAAAGAGAATTAGACAAAGTGCTTCCTATTTTGGCTGAAGCTGTTAAAATTTTATCTAAAATTAGTAAAGATGATATTAACATTTTGAAATCCTTCTAAAATCCATCTCCTTCTGTTGTTCTTGTTTTCGAAGGTCTTTGTTATGCATTTGATGAAGATCAATTCGTAAAGTCAGTACCTATTGCACCAGGTGCAATCGAAAAGAAAAAAGATTTCTGGGATTACTCTAAAAAGAAGCTTTTAAATGATAAATTGCTTTCTAGAGTTCGTGATTTCGATGATTCTAAAATTCGTGCAATTAATCCAGTTAAAATTGATTAATTAAAGCAATTTATAAGCAATCCATTATTTGATGAAGATAAGATCTAAAATGCATCTTCTGCTGCTGCAAATCTTTCAAAATGGATTAGAGCCGTTGTTTAAACATACGATGCCCTTTTAATTGTAGAACCTAAAAAGAAACAATTAGAGAAAGCAGAAAGCGATCTCCGCTAAGCTGAGGAAATTCTTAATGTAAAGAAAGCTGCTTTATAGGAAGTTCTTGATTTGCTTGCCAAACTTCAAAGTGAATATGATATAGCTAAACGCGAGAAAGAAGAATTGCAAGCTGAAGTAATTATTTATGAATAAGACAAATTTATTTTATCTAATAATTTAAACAATAACTTTTGCTAAAAATATGTTTAATTAATAATTTTTAGGTTACAAAATGTGAAATCTAATTAGATAGAGCAGAAAAATTAATTAATGGATTAGGTGGTGAAAAGAATTCTTGGAAATAAAAAGCTATTTCAAACAGAGAAGAAAGTACAAGTGTAATCGGTGATTGCGTCTTATCTTCTGGTATCATTGCTTACTTAGGTGCATTCCCAATAGCCTACAGAGAAGAAGCCATTCATAATTGGAAAGAATTATTGCTTAAATATAAAATTAAATTCTCTAATGACTACTCTCTATAAAAAATTTTATGTGATCCTATCACAATTGGTTAATGGACAGACAAATATCAAGTAAATTTAATCTTTTTTTTAAATTAAGTTTTAAATAAATACGAAAATAAAAAAGCTTCCAAATGACTCATTCTCAATTGATAATGCTATCATTTTGAATAACTCTTAGAGATGGCCCTTAATGATAGATCCTTAGATTTAAGCAAATAATTGGATAAAGAAATTAGAAGGTGAAAGGTTGCTCATTTTCAATCCTAATTCTGATCCTAAAAACGTTTTACTTAAACTAGAAAACTGCATACCACTAGGTACTCCTGTCTTGCTAGAAAATGTTAGTGAAAACATAGATTCTTTATACGAATCTGTTTTATTGAAAAAGCTAACAAAGAAAGGTAGTAGTTATACTATGAAATTTATGGAAAAGCAGATTGAATATCATGAAGGCTTCCGCTTTTATGTTACAACTAAATATCCTAGACCCCATTATCCTCCTGAGATTTGTGTAAAAGTAACTTTGTTGAATTTCTAAGTCACTCCAGAAGGACTTGAAGATCAAATGCTTAACATCACAGTAAAGCAAGAAGATCCCCACCGTGATTAAATTAGAGAAAAGAATATTGTTGAATTCTTCTAAAACAAAGAAAGATAAAAACACACTGAAGATATGGTAAAAAATTTATTTATTTATTTTATTTAAAAATCCATTTATTATTAGTTTATAAAATTTAACAAAACATTTTTGTAAATTAAATCTAAAAGTATTTTAAAATTATTTGATTTGTTTTAATTGAAACTAATTTAAAAACTAAATGAAGATGAAAGAAAATATTTTTTTTAAACTATTAAAAAATTATTTAAAATTAAATAGATTCTTCAAATGTTGTTCGAATCAACTGGTAATTTGTTAGATGATGAAAAGCTGATCGAACAATTGCAATAATCAAAGAAAGATAATATAGAAATTTAAGATAAATTAAAACGTTAAGAAAATGACAGAGAATTATATAATTAAACAAGAAACTCATTTAAGGAATTAGGTAAGAGAGTTGCAAACTTGTATTTTGTTGTTTTAGATTTGGCTCTCATAGAACCTACATATCAATGGTCTTTAGAATTTTACATAGAACTATTCTTAAAAGGTATTAAAACAGCTGCTCCAGCAAAGGACAATAAAGAGAATAGAAGCAAGAATATTATTTAGTAATTCTAGATTTTGCTTTATGAAAGTATATGTAGAAGTCTTCTTGAGAAAGATAAATTGATTTTCTCTTTCTTGATGTGTATGAAAATTTTAGAAATTGAGAAAAAAATAAATTCCTAAACTATTAGATTCCTAATGGTTGGAGGAACTTGGACTTCTTGTGATCACTAGATGCCATAAAAGGCTTAATCATGGCTCTCTAACAAAGCATGGTGTATCCTAAATGAGGCTGATTCGGTTTTACCTCAGTTTAAAGGATTTGTAAAAGAGTTTGAGCACTATATTGATCATTATAAAAAATTGAATGAGCATGAAACCCCTTATGAAGAAGAATTCCCAGGAGCAGTAGCTTAAAGTTTACACTATTTCTCTAAGGTATAATTTGAAATTATTTTTTATTTTTTAAGTAAGAATTATTTTTTAATTAATTTAGCTCATATTAATTCGTGCTTTATTCCCTGATAAATTCTCTAAGGCAGTATAAAAATTGATTATTACTGAAATGTCTGAATAATATATTTAGGTAACATTTTAATTTCTTTTATTTCACTACTCTTCAACTTTTTTTATGTAAAGCCTCCTCCTTTCAATTTAGACTAGACATATTTAGACTCTCGCTTTGATAAACCATTAATATTTATTTTATCTCCAGGAGCAGATCCTCGTATAGAAATTAACACTCTTGCTACAAAATTAGGAATATAAACTGATAGATTCAAATAAATCTCTCTAGGTTAAGGTTAGGGAGAATTAGCTGAAAAATCAATCAGAGCTGCTTACTAAGATGGTAGCTGGGTCTTATTATAAAACTGCCATCTTGCTCCTTCATTCATGCCTAGGCTTGAAAAAATTTTAGAAACATATCCAGAAGATGTTGATAGAGTAAAATATATTACAATTCAAAAACTTAGTTTTATAAAAACTTTTATATCATAAAAAAGTGTGTTTAAAAAATAATTAAATTAATTTTTGTTTAAGGAACGTTTATAATTAAAAATAATGTTTAATCAACAAATTTAATAAAAATTTTTATAATTATAGGAATTTAGAATTTGGTTGACATCTATGCCTTCAGATGTATTCCCTCCTTCTATTTTGATGAAAGGTATTAAAATGACTTATGAACCTCCAAGAGGACTCAAGAATAACTTATAGAGAACTTATGCCTCATTTAAGAACCAAGATTTCGATACTAATTCTAAACCAGCTGAACTTAAAAAGCTTTGTTTTGGCTTAGCTTTCTTCCATGCTCTTATATTAGAAAGGTAAATAATTCATAATATTTGAACATAAATAATTTATTTCAAAATTTTAAATAGGAGAAAATATGGACCTCTTGGTTGGAATATTCCTTATGAGTTCACTGTTGCAGACTTTTAGATTTCTTAGTAATAGTTAAAGGAATTCTTAAACAAGTACGATGAAATTCCATACGAGGCTCTAAATTACATGGTTGCAGAAGCCAATTATGGTGGTAGAGTTACTGACCCTAAAGATAGAAGACTAATTAAAATTATTCTGAGAGATTTCTACACACCTGAAATTTTAGATGAAGAATACAAAGTAAAAAAAGTTTTATGACAATTTATTAGCATTTTTTAAGAATAATTTTTAAATATTTTAGGAGTAGAATTATATAATTTTATTAAATACAAATACATAATAATTATTTTAAATTTAAATATAAAAGTTCTCTGAAAGTGGTAAATATTTTGTTCCACCTGTTTCAGATGTTCCTTCATTCTAAGAATATATATAATCTATGGACAGAAATGATCCAACAGAAATATTTGGAATGCATCCAAATGCTGCTATCACTTCTGCAATT